>NC_091192.1:432500-472500 GCF_040958095.1 Procambarus clarkii
ATGTAAAGTGCCTTGTATAGTGACTGTTGTGAGCCTCTTGTTGAATCACTTGTGATAAAAAAGATTATTAATGTGTACTGTATAAGTATTTGTGTAAATGACTGTATATATGTGTACATGTATTTAAAACATTAACAATTGAGTAACTAGCGTCAAAAGATAGTCACTTGATTAGCCTAACGAACTATGGGGGTTCAGTTCCTGAACCGATTATATGCCTCTGTAACCCTTTCCACCACCCCTCACGAGCTCACGAGATGGGTATGGGGAACACAATAAAGAAAGAATTAATCAACCACTCCAGGTTTCACGGTGTAGGCTTGTTGAAGATGTGACAGTGGTGGTTAAGTCACAGTATGTCCTCGTTACTGTCATACTACTGGTAACAGTGTCACAGTATGTCCTCGTTACTGTCATACTACTGGTAACAGTGTCACAGTGGTTCACTATGTCACTAGCGTATAATAACCATGTTTAAATTAGATCAGCAAAGCCAAAATATCCAAGTCAACAGTGCATATCCTTGTTAAGCGAAAAATATCAGATTTCAAAATGAAGTTTCAGAAGTTGTTGAAAGATTAGAGATGAAAGGAGTCAAGGTAAACATATGCTTGTGGTCCATTGAACATGCTGAGTGTAGGCAACCCATCCTCCTGCTCACACAGTACATATAGTAACCATGTGGACCATAGTACATATATTGACGTAATGGACAATTAGACTGTATCTTGAGATGATTTCAGGGCTTTAGTGTCACCGCGGCCCGGTCCTCGACCAGGCCTCCACCCCAAGGAAGCAGCCCGTGACAGCTGACTAAAACCCAGTTACCTATTTTACTGCGAGGTAACAGGGGCATAGGGAGAAAGAAAATTTGCCCATTGTTTCTCGCCGGAGCCCGGGATCGAACCCGGGACCACAGGATCACAGGTCCCGCGTGCTGTCCACTCGGCCGACCGGCTCCAAATGAATTTGAACAAACCATTAAAGGCTTTTGTTTTTATGTTGCTAATTAAACCTAACGCAAGCTAACCTAACCTTCCTAGGCCTAATGCACGCATCTGAGACCTAATAAAATGCACTAAAGATGGGAAAATCAACTGCTTCTGGAGAGGACGGTATTACTTACAGTCTACTGAGATTAGTCTCACACGTACCAGGTAATCCACTATTAGTGTTGTACAGAATGAGTTTACGTGAAGGAGTATTACCTGATGCTTGGACAAAGAGTGTCATTGTTCGCATCTCCAAACCACACTCAGATAATTATAGACCCATATCTCTAACATCGTGTGTCTGTAAAGTGCTTGAACGCATTGTTCTTAACCGACTCATGTATCGTATACAGGGGCACCTGTCACCCCAACTGTTTGGATTTATGCCTGGGCTCAGTACACAACACTGTTTTGCTGAGTACTTCGCACATATTGAAGCTTCCCCTCAAACAGTCTTCATCGACCTAGCAGCAGCTTTTGATACAGCAAACAGAGAAATCAAACTGAAACAGCTTGCCGAGCTGGGAATACAAGGAAAATTACTGAAATGGATAAAGGGCTATTTGTCTAATCGAACAGCATATGTTTTGTTTAATGGTGTTAAAAGCACAGAGAGCAAACACTTTGAACTGGGAACTCCACAAGAAGGGGTCCTCAGCCCCTTGTTGTTCAACGTTCTGATGCATAAACTTATTAAAGATCTTCCAACTAATAATGAAGACACTGTCATTTGTTATGCTGATGATATATGTTTACAGGCTGCCTCCGAGCCTAGAATGCAAGTTCTGCTCGATGCTTTTGCTACTAGAGCTGAGGAATGTGGCCTCCTTATCTCTGAACAGAAAACTCGTGCCCTCATTCCATGTGGTATTCCACCAGCCAATTATCATATAGATGGGCGAGCACTTGAGAACTGCGAGTCTTACAGATACCTTGGTGTCCCCATTAACGACCCTGGATACCTTTCTTCTCTCAAGAGGAGACTGTGGGAGAGATTAAAGCCCTTGCGGGTCCTTGTTGGTGTCAATCATGGAATCAACGTGAGACTTGCTAGAATGTTTTATGTATCATTTATACGCTCTGTGATTGACTACAATGCTCTACATCTCACACTGTATACTGACAAAGAGCTGAAATCTCTTGAAACCTTGCAAAATGAAGCTATGCGTCTCATCCTTGGGGCTCCAAAGTCCACGAGAATAGTTAATATGAGAGCAGAGTTAAAATTACCTACCATAAGTAAGAGAATTTTGTCTATTAGCACAGGTTTCGGCGTGAAGGCATTGAGTAGATCTAGACAACACATGAAGTTTCAAGCTAAACTTTCTAATATGCTACACTCACCTGAGGTCTATGAAAGAAGAACGAAATCTTATTATGTATTTTGGCTCTACAAGGTAGCCAACTCCATCAAAATATTAAATATGTACCCAACTCAATTAATGATTAATCAACCAATTACTCCATGGGATAACTGGGATCTATCAGTTGATTTTGTAAATGCGCCAAGAAAGATAGTGTGCACTCTACATTATTAAAACAGTTAACACTGAAAAGCATCACTGAGAGTACTCAGAGTATGGGTAACGATGTGTATCAGTGCTATACCGACGGCTCTGTACAAGAAGGTGGACGATGTACCGGATGTGCATGTAACATATTTGAACAATCTTCTCTCGTACATACAGCAATGAAGCGCGTCAATGACTGGCCAAGTATAACTCAAACCGAACTTGCAGGCATATACCTTGCCACTGATTTTTTAAAAGACAAAGGCAGTGGACTTATATACTGTGACTCGCAGAGTGCACTCCTGGCATTGAACGCACATTGTAGTGACACCCAGAAAATAGTCAGTGATATTCGAATGAATGTTTTAGCTGCTAAAGAAAACAGGTTTGAAATTAATTCCTATGGATACCATCACATGTTGGCATCTCAAGGCATGACACTGTTGATATGCTTGCAAAGACAGTCTGTAGAAAACCAGTGGTAGAAATTGATATGGGTGTTTCATTAGCAGTGACAAAGAGAATACTTAAAACAAATATCTAATGAAGATCTCACCGACCTAACAAATTCACAAAGACCTGAAAGTTGTAGCATTAAATATTATGATAGATATCGTGAGGAGACATTCAGATATGGGACTAATAGAACAAGAACCCGGCATTGTGATGTTATAGTGGCCAGAATACGCCTGGGATATAGACGTATCTGGCAGCTTTCTCAAAACCCAAATGTCGAGTACACAATGTGTCAACTTTGTGAAAGAGAAAACATGCACTCTCTTGAACATTATATTGTAGAATGTCCCATATTGACTGACTTTCGCCCTCCTGGGCTAAGGTATGCTGAACTGTGTAATTACTATATGAGTACTGGAACACTTGATGATATATTGGACTTGTACCCAAGATTAACCATGTAATGTATCAATTATACAATGTATGTATGTGATGTAACTATATAACCTGAGCTTGTAAAAGCACCTTCATCACCTTCAGTGATTAAGTGCTTAATTGCACACTAGTTTCTCTATCAGCTATCTTACCCCGTCAGAGAAAAAGAGACAAATGTATGTGTGTGTGTGTATATATGTATGTATACATGTATGTATATGTACGTATATATGTGTGTGTGTGTGTATGTATATGTATGTTTATAAAGTATATATGGAAGCTGATCAGAATTACATTTCACCTTTGTAAATGCACATTAATGACACATCGAACACTTTATGTAGGGCATACGTAAATCTGTGTATCTATGTATTTACGTATGTAGGTTAGCTTAGCATTTTAAAAGCACCGAATCACCTTCTGTGGTTGATTGTCCAATAAACCCTTGAACTATATGTTTAACACATCTCTAACCCTGTCCATGGAGGACAGAAGAAAATGTATATATGCTGTTTAGCATTGTAAATGTGTGGCCACGTCTGTGGTAGAAAAAAAAGCCTAATAAAATACATACATGTGCTACACTAGACCTAGGAATATTTAAGTTTGGTTTTAGCGTTACTTTTCCGGGATTATATTATCTAGTTGTCCATTACGTCAATACATGCATGATGGTCTATATAGTTACAACAAGTACTATCTATACTGGATGGGTTGCTGTGGGAGGGCTAACATGAGGAAATAAGTGACAATTTCTTGGAGTACCGACAGCTACACAACTAAGACCTGGTGAGAGAGAGAAAGAGGAGAGAAGAGGGCTGAGGAGGTAGAGAGAAGAGGGCTGGTGAGAGACAGAGATAGGGGAAGGTCTACAAGCACGAGACCATACCCTTACACAACTCTACACGCCAGCCGAAGTTACAGACGTAGGGGTAGAAGCTACGTCAGGTCACAACAACACTTTACCTGTGAATTGTAACAAGAATTTGCGCAGCGTGGCAACTGGTCCAGAGGCAAGTGGTTTAGAGACTTATAGTGCTGAAGTACTTCACTTTTTATGACGACTGAGTATCATAAAGTTTTTTGTCAGAAAATGCTCGTGCTCTTCACACAACGTGTCCGAGGAGACGAGTTATGTGTCGAGGTTGTCAGGGAATTGATTTCCATGTGGTGGATTCGCTGCAGCGTGATTGTTAGCACATTAAAGGTGAGTTTTTCATCGTGGCTGTACTGAAGACTCTTGCCTAATGTCGCAAATGATATTCTCTTAGTCCTGTTAAGTTCTCCATTTCCTGATCACAAGTAACGATACTTAATGTAAGCTTACAATTTGCAATTAGATTTTTTTTTTTTTTGCAGGGATATTCCTGTGCGGGCCCTAAGCCTCTGGGCCCACTAAGTGTTGCTTGTTTCTGTTTTACTTGAGCTGAGTATGAGAGTTTATGACTCATATAGTCGCTTCAGTAAGATTCTGTCCCATGAAGCTTGCAAGCTATAAAACGTATAAAGCTTTCATGGACGAGGTAACTGAGGATTAAACTACAATATCTGCTGTGAATAATGAATGAAAAAAGTCTTACATAAACTAATAAGTTGATCTAAGTCACCCGTGGCAATCCGACACGGAGTAAGTTAAGGGTGTTTAATACTAGCACTGTCCGTGGCGGCGTGGTCCAGTCAGTGGCAACTGTCCGTGGCGGCGTGGTCCAGTCAGTGGCAACTGTCCGTGGCGGCGTGGTCCAGTCAGTGACAACTGTCCGTGGCGGCGTGGTCCAGTCAGTGGCAACTGTCCGTTGCGGCGTGGTCCAGTCAGTGACAACTGTCCGTGGCGGCGTGGTCCAGTCAGTGACAACTGTCCGTGGCGGCGTGGTCCAGTCAGTGGCAACTGTCCGTGGCGGCGTGGTCCAGTCAGTGGCAACTGTCCGTGGCGGCGTGGTCCAGTCAGTGGCAACTGTCCGTGGCGGCGTGGTCCAGTCAGTGGCAACTGTCCGTGGCGGCGTGGTCCAGTCAGTGGCAACTGTCCGTGGCGGCGTGGTCCAGTCAGTGACAACTGTCCGTGGCGGCGTGGTCCAGTCAGTGGCAACTGTCCGTGGCGGCGTGGTCCAGTCAGTGACAACTGTCCGTGGCGGCGTGGTCCAGTCAGTGACAACTGTCCGTGGCGGCGTGGTCCAGTCAGTGGCAACTGTCCGTGGCGGCGTGGTCCAGTCAGTGGCAACTGTCCGTGGCGGCGTGGTCCAGTCAGTGGCAACTGTCCGTGGCGGCGTGGTCCAGTCAGTGACAACTGTCCGTGGCGGCGTGGTCCAGTCAGTGGCGGCGTGGTCCAGTCAGTGGCGGCGTGGTTCAGTCAGTGGCAACTGTCCGTGGCGGCGTGGTCCAGTCCGTGGCGGCGTGGTCCAGTCAGTGGCAACTGACCGTGGCGGCGTGGTCCAGTCAGTGGCAACTGACCGTGGCGGCGTGGTCCAGTCAGTGGCGGCGTGGTCCAGTCAGTGGCAACTGACCGTGGCGGCGTGGTCCAGTCAGTGGCGGCGTGGTCCAGCCAGTGGCAACTGTCCGTGGCGGCGTGGTCCAGTCAGTGACAACTGTCCGTGGCGGCGTGGTCCAGTCAGTGACAACTGTCCGTGGCGGCGTGGTCCAGTCAGTGGCAACTGTCCGTGGCGGCGTGGTCCAGTCAGTGACAACTGTCCGTGGCGGCGTGGTCCAGTCAGTGGCGGCGTGGTTCAGTCAGTGGCAACTGTCCGTGGCGGCGTGGTCCAGTCAGTGGCGGCGTGGTTCAGTGGCAACTGTCCGTGGCGGCGTGGTCCAGTCCGTTGCGGCGTGGTCCAGTCCGTGGCGGCGTGGTCCTGTCCGTGGCGGCGTGGTCCAGTCAGTGACAACTGTCCGTGGCGGCGTGGTCCAGTCAGTGACAACTGTCCGTGGCGGCGTGGTCCAGTCAGTGGCAACTGTCCGTGGCGGCGTGGTCCAGTCAGTGACAACTGTCCGTGGCGGCGTGGTCCAGTCAGTGACAACTGTCTGTGGCGGAGTGGTCCAGTCAGTGACAACTGTCCGCGGCGGCGTGGTCCAGTCAGTGACAACTGTCCGTGGCGGCGTGGTCCAGTCAGTGGCAACTGTCCGTGGCGGCGTGGTCCAGTCAGTGGCGGCGTGGTCCAGTCAGTGGCAACTGTCCGTGGCGGCGTGGTCCAGTCAGTGGCAACTGTCCGTGGCGGCGTGGTCCAGTCAGTGGCGGCGTGATCCAGTCAGTGGCAACTGTCCGTGGCGGCGTGGTCCAGTCAGTGACAACTGTCCGTGGTGGCGTGGTCCAGTCAGTGAGAACTGTCCGTGGCGGCATGGTCCAGTCAGTGGCAACTGTCCGTGGCGGCGTGGTCCAGTCAGTGGCAACTGTCCGTGGCGGCGTGGTCCAGTCAGTGGCGGCGTGGTCCAGTCAGTGACAACTGTCCGTGGTGGCGTGGTCCAGTCAGTGACAACTGTCTGTGGCGGCGTGGTCCAGTCAGTGACAACTGTCCGTGGCGGCGTGGTCCAGTCAGTGACAACTGTCTGTGGCGGAGTGGTCCAGTCAGTGACAACTGTCCGTGGCGGCGTGGTCCAGTCAGTGACAACTGTCCGTGGCGGCGTGGTCCAGTCAGTGGCAACTGTCCGTGGCGGCGTGGTCCAGTCAGTGGCAACTGTCCGTGGCGGCGTGGTCCAGTCAGTGGCAACTGTCCGTGGCGGCGTGGTCCAGTCAGTGGCGGCGTGATCCAGTCAGTGGCAACTGTCCGTGGCGGCGTGGTCCAGTCAGTGACAACTGTCCGTAGTGGCGTGGTCCAGTCAGTGAGAACTGTCCGTGGCGGCGTGGTCCAGTCAGTGGCGGCGTGGTCCAGTCAGTGGCAACTGTCCGTGGCGGCGTGGTCCAGTCAGTGGCAACTGTCCGTGGCGGCGTGGTCCAGTCAGTGGCGGCGTGGTCCAGTCAGTGACAACTGTCCGTGGTGGCGTGGTCCAGTCAGTGACAACTGTCCGTGGTGGCGTGGTCCAGTCAGTGACAACTGTCTGTGGCGGCGTGGTCCAGTCAGTGACAACTGTCCGTGGCGGCGTGGTCCAGTCAGTGACAACTGTCCGTGGTGGCGTGGTCCAGTCAGTGACAACTGTCCGTGGTGGCGTGGTCCAGTCAGTGACAACTGTCTGTGGCGGCGTGGTCCAGTCAGTGACAACTGTTCGTGGTGGCGTGGTCCAGTCAGTGACAACTGTCCGTGGTGGCGTGGTCCAGTCAGTGACAACTGTCTGTGGCGGCGTGGTCCAGTCAGTGACAACTGTCTGTGGCGGCGTGGTCCAGTCAGTGACAACTGTCTGTGGCGGCGTGGTCCAGTCAGTGACAACTGTCCGTGGCGGCGTGGTCCAGTCAGTGGCAACTGTCCGTGGCGGCGTGGTCCAGTCAGTGACAACTGTCCGTGGCGGCGTGGTCCAGTCAGTGGCGGCGTGGTTCAGTCAGTGGCAACTGTCCGTGGCGGCGTGGTCCAGTCAGTGGCGGCGTGGTTCAGTGGCAACTGTCCGTGGCGGCGTGGTCCAGTCCGTTGCGGCGTGGTCCAGTCCGTGGCGGCGTGGTCCTGTCCGTGGCGGCGTGGTCCAGTCAGTGACAACTGTCCGTGGCGGCGTGGTCCAGTCAGTGACAACTGTCCGTGGCGGCGTGGTCCAGTCAGTGGCAACTGTCCGTGGCGGCGTGGTCCAGTCAGTGACAACTGTCCGTGGCGGCGTGGTCCAGTCAGTGACAACTGTCTGTGGCGGAGTGGTCCAGTCAGTGACAACTGTCCGCGGCGGCGTGGTCCAGTCAGTGACAACTGTCCGTGGCGGCGTGGTCCAGTCAGTGGCAACTGTCCGTGGCGGCGTGGTCCAGTCAGTGGCGGCGTGGTCCAGTCAGTGGCAACTGTCCGTGGCGGCGTGGTCCAGTCAGTGGCAACTGTCCGTGGCGGCGTGGTCCAGTCAGTGGCGGCGTGATCCAGTCAGTGGCAACTGTCCGTGGCGGCGTGGTCCAGTCAGTGACAACTGTCCGTGGTGGCGTGGTCCAGTCAGTGAGAACTGTCCGTGGCGGCATGGTCCAGTCAGTGGCAACTGTCCGTGGCGGCGTGGTCCAGTCAGTGGCAACTGTCCGTGGCGGCGTGGTCCAGTCAGTGGCGGCGTGGTCCAGTCAGTGACAACTGTCCGTGGTGGCGTGGTCCAGTCAGTGACAACTGTCTGTGGCGGCGTGGTCCAGTCAGTGACAACTGTCCGTGGCGGCGTGGTCCAGTCAGTGACAACTGTCTGTGGCGGAGTGGTCCAGTCAGTGACAACTGTCCGTGGCGGCGTGGTCCAGTCAGTGACAACTGTCCGTGGCGGCGTGGTCCAGTCAGTGGCAACTGTCCGTGGCGGCGTGGTCCAGTCAGTGGCAACTGTCCGTGGCGGCGTGGTCCAGTCAGTGGCAACTGTCCGTGGCGGCGTGGTCCAGTCAGTGGCGGCGTGATCCAGTCAGTGGCAACTGTCCGTGGCGGCGTGGTCCAGTCAGTGACAACTGTCCGTAGTGGCGTGGTCCAGTCAGTGAGAACTGTCCGTGGCGGCGTGGTCCAGTCAGTGGCGGCGTGGTCCAGTCAGTGGCAACTGTCCGTGGCGGCGTGGTCCAGTCAGTGGCAACTGTCCGTGGCGGCGTGGTCCAGTCAGTGGCGGCGTGGTCCAGTCAGTGACAACTGTCCGTGGTGGCGTGGTCCAGTCAGTGACAACTGTCCGTGGTGGCGTGGTCCAGTCAGTGACAACTGTCTGTGGCGGCGTGGTCCAGTCAGTGACAACTGTCCGTGGCGGCGTGGTCCAGTCAGTGACAACTGTCCGTGGTGGCGTGGTCCAGTCAGTGACAACTGTCCGTGGTGGCGTGGTCCAGTCAGTGACAACTGTCTGTGGCGGCGTGGTCCAGTCAGTGACAACTGTTCGTGGTGGCGTGGTCCAGTCAGTGACAACTGTCCGTGGTGGCGTGGTCCAGTCAGTGACAACTGTCTGTGGCGGCGTGGTCCAGTCAGTGACAACTGTCTGTGGCGGCGTGGTCCAGTCAGTGACAACTGTCTGTGGCGGCGTGGTCCAGTCAGTGACAACTGTCCGTGGCGGCGTGGTCCAGTCAGTGACAACTGTCCGTGGTGGCGTGGTCCAGTCAGTGACAACTGTCTGTGGCGGCGTGGTCCAGTCAGTGGCGGCGTGGTCCAGTCAGTGACAACTGTCCGTGGCGGCGTGGTCCAGTCAGTGACAACTGTCCGTGGTGGCGTGGTCCAGTCAGTGACAACTGTCTGTGGCGGCGTGGTCCAGTCAGTGGCGGCGTGGTCCAGTCAGTGGCAACTGTCCGTGGCGGCGTGGTCCAGTCAGTGACAACTGTCCGTGGTGGCGTGGTCCAGTCAGTGACAACTGTCCGTGGCGGCGTGGTCCAGTCAGTGGCGGCGTGGTCCAGTCAGTGACAACTGTCCGTGGCGGCGTGGTCCAGTCAGTGACAACTGTCCGTGGTGGCGTGGTCCAGTCAGTGACAACTGTCCGTGGTGGCGTGGTCCAGTCAGTGACAACTGTCCGTGGTGGCGTGGTCCAGTCAGTGACAACTGTCCGTGGCGGCGTGGTCCAGTCAGTGACAACTGTCCGTGGTGGCGTGGTCCAGTCAGTGACAACTGTCCGTGGTGGCGTGGTCCAGTCAGTGACAACTGTCCGTGGTGGCGTGGTCCAGTCAGTGACAACTGTCCGTGGTGGCGTGGTCCAGTCAGTGACAACTGTCCGTGGTGGCGTGGTCCAGTCACTGACAACTGTCCGTGGCGGCGTGGTCCAGTCAGTGGCGGCGTGGTCCAGTCAGTGACAACTGTCCGTGGCGGCGTGGTCCAGTCAGTGACAACTGTCCGTGGTGGCGTGGTCCAGTCAGTGACAACTGTCCGTGGTGGCGTGGTCCAGTCAGTGACAACTGTCCATGGTGGCGTGGTCCAGTCAGTGACAACTGTCCGTGGCGGCGTGGTCCAGTCAGTGACAACTGTCCGTGGTGGCGTGGTCCAGTCAGTGACAACTGTCCGTGGTGGCGTGGTCCAGTCAGTGACAACTGTCCGTGGTGGCGTGGTCCAGTCAGTGACAACTGTCCGTGGTGGCGTGGTCCAGTCAGTGACAACTGTCCGTGGCGGCGTGGTCCAGTCAGTGACAACTGTCTGTGGCGGCGTGGTCCAGTCAGTGACTACTAAACAAAAGGAAGGTTTCACATTAATTTTGTTATGAAGTTCACATTAACAATTCAACATTAAAACTAGTAACTAGGATGATTATGAACATCTCCGAGCATATTATGAACATCTCCGAGCATATTATGAACATCTCCGAGCATATTATGAACATCCCCGAGCATATTATGAACATCTCCGAGCATATTATGAACATCTCCGAGCATATTATGAACATCTCCGAGCATATTATGAACATCTCCGAGCATATTATGAACATCCCCGAGCATATTATGAACATCTCCGAGCATATTATGAACATCTCCGAGCATATTATGAACATCTCCGAGCATATTATGAACATCTCCGAGCATATTATGAACATCTCCGAGCACATTATGAACATCCCCGAGCACATTATGAACATCCCCGAGCATATTATATACATCTCCGAGCATATTATGTACATCCGAGCAGATTATGTACATCTCCGAGCATATTACAAGCGCTCCACCCTGGCTTAATTAAAATACTAATTAGCGCACAGGTAAGTGAGCAATGCTATTACGAAGGTGATGTAAACGCCCGTGGAGAAGGGGGGGGGGGCAGACAGGGAAAGGTGGGGAGGGTTGGGAGAGGCGCGGTCGATTGAGAAGAGGAGAGGGGGGGCTGGAGAGAGTAGTGCGGGAGAGAGGGGAGGGAAGCGAGAAAGGAGGGCTGGGGAGAATGAGAGTGGCAGGGGCGAGGGAATGAGGCTGATGAGAGGGGGCGAGGGAGAAGAGAGCTGGTAAGAGAAGCGGGAGGACGAGAAGAGAGGAGAGAGAGAGAACTGGGAAGAGGGAGAAAGGGAGGGGAGAGAACAGGGCTGGGGTGGGAAAGAGAAGCGGGCTGGTGAAAGAGAGGGGAGGGATGGGGGAAGGAAGAGAGGAAGCTTGCTGTGAGAGAAAAGGGGAGAGACGCATGTCTGGTGAGTGAAGGTAATGAAAGATGAGAGCTGGGAGGGGAAGGGCTGGTGAGAGAGAGAGGAGGGCTGGTGAGAGAGAGAGGAGAGCTGGTGAGAGAGAGAGGAGAGCTGGTGAGAGAGAGGAGGGCTGGTGAGAGAAAGAGGAGAGCTGGTGAGAGAGAGAGGAGGGCTGGTGAGAGAGAGAGGAGAGCTGGTGAGAGAGAGGAGGGCTGGTGAGAGAGAGGAGAGCTGGTGAGAGAGAGGAGGGCTGGTGAGAGAAAGAGGAGAACTGGTGAGAGAGAGAGGAGAGCTGGTGAGAGAGAGGAGGGCTGGTAAGAGAGAGGAGAGCTGGTGAGAGAGAGGAGAGCTGGTGAGAGAGAGAGGAGGGCTGGTGAGAGAGAGAGGAGAGCTGGTGAGAGAGAGGAGAGCTGGTGAGAGAGAGAGGAGGGCTGGTGAGAGAAAGAGGAGAACTGGTGAGAGAGAGAGGAGGGCTGGTGAGAGAGAGAGGAGAGCTGGTGAGAGAGAGGAGAACTGGTGAGAGAGAGAGGAGAGCTGGTGAGAGAGAGAGGAGAGCTGGTGAGAGAGAGAGGAGAGCTGGTGAGAGAGGAGGGCTGGTGAGAGAGAGAGGAGAGCTGGTGAGAGAGAGAGGAGGGCTGGTGAGAGAAAGAGGAGAACTGGTGAGAGAGAGAGGAGGGCTGGTGAGAGAGAGAGGAGAGCTAGTGAGAGAGAGAGAGGGGTGAGAGGAGGGCTGGTGAGAGAGAGAGGAGAGCTGGTGAGAGAGAGAGAGAGGGGTGAGAGGAGGGCTGGTGAGAGAAAGAGGAGAGCTGGTGAGAGAGAGAGGAGGGCTGGTGAGAGAGAGAGGAGGGCTGGTGAGAGAGAGAGGAGAGCTGGTGAGAGAGGGGAGTGAGTAAGGCTGGTAAGAGAGAGAAAAGGGTGGTGAGAGAGAGAGAGGGGTGAGAGGAGGGCTGGTGAGAGAGTTAGGAAGGGGGCGAGTATTGCAAGGATTAAATAAATGAAGACATATGGGTTATGGGAAACAAAGATGTTAATCCCTCGTTTGACAGTTATGTAAGTCCCAGTTGCGTTTGTGTACAAGTGACAGGATGAACAACCCAGCAGGTGTTCTTCCTACTGGTGATGTTGTACCTGCTGCTCCGGCGGTGTGTTCTCTCGCAGGATGAACAACCCAGCAGGTGTTCTTCCTACTGGTGATGTTGTACCTGCTGCTCCGGCGGTGTGTTCTCTCGCAGGATGAACAACCCAGCAGGTGTTCTTCCTACTGGTGATGTACCTGCTGCTCCGGCGGTGTGTTCTCTCGCAGGATGAACAACCCAGCAGGTGTTCTTCCTACTGGTGGTGTTGTACCTGCTGCTCCGGCGGTGTGTTCTCTCGCAGGATGAACAACCCAGCAGGTGTTCTTCCTACTGGTGGTGTTGTACCTGCTGCTCCGGCGGTGTGTTCTCTCGCAGGATGAACAACCCAGCAGGTGTTCTTCCTACTGGTGTTGTACATGCTGCTCCGGCGGTGTGTTCTCTCACACGATTAGTGACGCTGCCCAATAAACTCCCCTCGGGACAAAATTTAAATACTAAGGACATGTCCGTAGATACATATAAGGCGATGGCTGTATATTCATGAAGGAGGAATAAGAATGTGAGGGAGGTTCAGATGGATAATTTAACCAATACAGTATGCCAGAGATGTGTTAGGGGCGTTGGGGTGGTAGTCCCGACCTGGGCCAGCCACCCAGCCACACGCACACCAAGCCTCTGGTAATCACCGCCCACCACTCTCTCACGTCGCTAAGGGGTCTGGTTAATCACCGCCAGTGACAGGTGACAGTGTTCGTCCACTAGGAAAAAGATTGTCTATGACCAGAAATGACTATGCAAACTTCACAAACCATTCTTTTCCCCGTTCATCAAATTGTAAGGTTGAAGTAATATGTTCTCTGGTAAGCATTTCATGGACAGCTTTATTTGGAGCTATACAAAAAAATTGAGTGAATTGGGGATAGAGTTTAACTCTGCGTCTTATCAGTATATCCTAATATTGTAGCTATTGACTCTTGATTCTATACCCCTGAATGGTAGCATTCTGGGCTCGATCCACTACAAAGACGCGAAATGATATCCATTGTCACTTCAACTTCGACGAAGACCTTGGCATTCGAGGTTAAGATGGGAAACACTGACAGAGCCGGATGTTGAAGATTTATTTGTCTATGCCGCACTACAACTGTCTCCCGCACAAATAAGCGGACCCCGTAAGTGTAATATTAGGTTACAACTCCGCTCCTGTGCCAGGTAAGTCCACTACGGACTCACCATAGCCCGCTCCTGTGCCAGGTAAGTCCACTACGGGCTCACCATAGCCCGCTCCTGTGCCAGGTAAGTCCACTACGGGCTCACCATAGCCCGCTCCTGTGCCCGGTAAGTCCACTACGGGCTCACCATAGCCCGCTCCTGTGCCCGGTAAGTCCACTACGGGCTCACCATAGCCCGCTCCTGTGCCCGGTAAGTCCACTACGGGCTCACCATAGCCCGGTAAGTCCACTACGAGCTCACCATAGCCCGCTCCTGTGCCTGGTAAATCCACTACGGGCTCACCATAGCCCGCTCCTGTGCCTGGTAAGTCCACTACGGGCTCACCATAGCCCGATAAGCCCACTACGGGCTCACCATAGCCCGCTCCTGTGTCAGGTAAGTCCACTACGGGCTCACCATAGCCCAGTTCCTGTGCCAGGTAAGTCCACTACGGGCTCACCATAGCCCAGCTCCGGTGTCAGGTAAGTCCACTACGGGCTCACCATAACCCAGCTCCTGCGTCAGGTAAGTTCAATACGGGCTCACCATAGCCCGCTCCTGTGCCTGGTAAGTCCACTACGGGCTCACCATAGCCCGCTCCTGTGCCATGAAAGTTCACTATGGGCTCACCATAGCCCAACTCCTGTGTCAGGTAAGTCCACTATGGGCTCACCTTAGCCCCGTGCTACTTGGAACTTTTGTTCCGAGTAACTGAATCTAAAAGCAACAACAACAACCTCAACTTGAAATATAAATCATGCCCCCGTGAAGGGTGGTATTAGTAACCCTGACAGGTCCTGCTAAACATCGCCCGCCTATCTCAGTCCACTGAGCGAGACACTGATACAGTGACCACGGACAATGGTAGATAGATCAGTAGCCTCGTGCCTCTTGTCCGACCTGAGACCCCGGTAGTGTCATGGGATGGTGACCTGACCACAAGGTATGGTTCATATTACCTGAGTCATATTTCAGTACTATAGAGCAACGTACATAATTCTATATTTGTGGGTGTCTGTATATGTTGTGGGTGTCCGTATATGTAAGTTTACATCGGGAGCTATTTAAGCGTATAATCAAAATAATTATATCCAAGCCCAGAGGTGGGCAAGTGCGGCCTTTAATGCCGCGTGCGGCCTTTAAAGCCGCGTGCGGCCATCGAGCGTATTTTGTTTGGCCTTTTAATATTTTTTGTAACCAGGGGGTTGAACTATTGCGGCTTTTAATGCTGCAAGACTAACAACTAGGCTAACTTTAAGTTTAAAGGCCGCAGCAAAACTAATTTAAGTTACAAGGTCACAAAATTTCACTTAGATGTATGTTGTGTAGGATTAAAAGAGCACAAACATCCTCACCATTGGTTACGGGCTCACTATAGCCCGTCCTATAGTGCTATAGATTAGCGAAGTGAACACCACCTCTCTCTGCATTGATTGCGGCAATAGTTTTGTTCACTTTGCGTTTAAGGTCTTCGACAAGATTCCTCGTGATTCGTTGAAATGTAGTGTCATCACTAAATCATCAGCAGATTTCTTAGTATACAGAGACGAGAGCACCCCCAAATTAGACATACCCGAGCCACACTTGAAGAGTCTTCTCGAAGCATGTACTAAGGAAACCCCTTTCATCAGTCTGCAAGGGGACATGTATCTACAGAAAGACAGAGTAGCAATGAGCTCCCCCTTTGGAGTGTTATTTGCGAATTTTTACCTGGGAACCATCGAAGATAGTCTTCAGTAGAAAGCAAAAACCAATTGAATACTGCCGTTATGTCGATGACATATTCGTTATAGGCAGACGACGAGTCACAATAACGTGGCTGAAAATATGAAGACTTAAACCACACACCAGAAGATGGGGAGACGACGTTTCGGTCCATCCTGGACCATTTTCAAGTCGAGTGTGATGGGAGGGAGATTGTTGTTGTTTGAAGAAGGGGGGATCAAACTGTGTATAAAAATGGGAACGTAAGAATAAAAGTAGAAATAAAAATAATACAAAGAGCATGATATAACAAAGGCTTTGTTCAACCACTTCGACTGGACAGTAGAGCTACGGTCTCGCTTCATGCAGGTCGGCGTTCAATCCCCGACCATCCAGGTGATTGGGCACCATTCCTCCCCCCCCCCCCCCTCAGTCCCATCCCAAATCCTTAACCTAACCCCTTCCAAGTGCTATATGGTCGAAATGGCTTGGCGCTTTCCCCTGATACTTCCCCTGGCTTCGTTGCTGTTGACTGTTCCGCTTCACAGTACTTACTCATATGCTCTAACCTTTCTAATAAACGTGACTTAACATAAGCAAAACCCCCCTTTTTTCTATTTCTTTTTCTTTCCCTTCTTATTGATTGATGAAAATTAAGCCATCCAAGAGGTGGCACGGGCATGAATAGCTCGTAATCCTGTTATTCTTAAGTTCCCATTTTTATACCCATTATGACCCCATTCTTACACCCATCCCATCCGTATCCTTCGCCTTGCCCTTACCTTCCTCTAGGACTTTCCTCCTCCTCACCTCTCTCTTGCCTTACTTAATATAAAATTTGCGTGGATCCCTTGTTGGAGCACGGGAGACATCTCCCGTCACGCAGGGTGCAGTCGCACCTCCACAGATCTCCAGTATCAGCTCTTGATACTGGTAATGGCTCAAAAGGGCCACCACTTACGGGCTATTCATGCCCGTGCCACCTTTTGGGTGGCTTAATCTTTATCAATCAATCAATCATGTTGGAGTTGGAAAACATGACTTTGTAGATTAATTGGCCAATGAGGCTTGCTGGAAAGAAAACATTGATTATGACTTTGGACTATCTAATGCAGTTATTAGAAACATACAAATTAAAGAAATTAATTCAGATTTAGAAAAACTAAGAAATGTCCAGAGACCTGAAAGCTGCCGTATTAAAAGTTATGACAAGTTTTGTAATAATAGGTATTTGTATGGTCAGCACAGTAACCGAACCAGGCAATGTGATGTAGTCATTGCGCGAATTCGCCGTGGCTATAGACACATCTGGCAGGTTGGTGAGGCTGAGCCACTACCAGAATACTCAGATTGTAAACTGTGATAAACCTTTAATGCATTCACTAGAACACTATATTGTTGAATGTGAAACCGTAAAGGACTTTAGACCTCCTGGCCTCTTGTACCACCAACTGTGTAACTATTTTATTGACTCAGGTGTTCTGGACGACATCCTAACAATTTATCCAAAATTTGCTTATTTTATTTATATTACTTCTAAGCTGCATTACTTATGAACCCATCCCTGCCCTTGTGTGGCAGTGCACAATAGAAAGTTGTTTTCACATATCCATACATTAAAACATTGATTGTAACCATGATATATATGTGCTTCAGCCTACAGTTTAGACCTATTGTCTTGTGTATGACCCTCTGTCCTGCGTGACAGTGAATACCAGCATTATCCTCACTTTAATAAGACTTAATCGAAATCCTCAGGCTAGGCAAAATTGTAATTAATTTTGTCATTAAAGATGTTAATAATAATAAATAACTCGCCCCATGGACGGCCATGCTTTCACAAAAAGCGACATCTTGAAGATCATAAAGGAAGGCGCCGGCATTACACCCATCGACCTTGGTCAAGAAAGGGAGAATATTTTACTCTTTTTCTCTCGTGTGGAGGATCTCAAAAAACTCCCAAAATTCGATCGTACACTTCGCAAAGTGCACCACCTCTTTCTTCTCTTTCACGTCAATACACCACCGACCGAACAGTCATTATCAGCGGGACAAGTCTCTGGTTTGTCCCGCTGATAAAGACTGTTCGGTCAGAGCTTGTCTTGTGCTTGACAACTTGTCTTGTTCAGTGGAGCTTGTCTTGTCATGTGCTCCACACCCACCCAACTGGGCGACAGCTTTACAGTCATGTGCTCCACACCCACCCAACTGGGCGGCAGCTTTACAGTCATGTGCTCCACACCCACCCAACTGGGCGGCAGCTTTACAGTCATGTGCTCCACACCCACCCAACTGGGCGGCAGCTTTACAGTCATGTGCTCCACACCCACCCAACTGGGCGGCAGCTTTACAGTCATGTGCTCCACACCCACCCAACTGGGCGGCAGCTTTACAGTCATGTGCTCCACACCCACCCAACTGGACGGCAGCTTTACAGTCATGTCCAGGCTGCACCTACAGTAAGCACATTGGAGGATAATGAAAAATATTAAGGTAAACACACAGTTCCACATTACTTGAGTCAAAATAAGAAAAGGATTCCACATAGTCACGCCTTCCATTCACAAAAGACTGCGGAGTTGTCTAATCTGCATTATGCTCCTCTACTAAATTAGAAGGAATTTGCAAATACGGAATAACGGATTTTGTAAATATAAAATACACTTCTGTATTTGCAAAATACCCCAACAACGTAAACCCCGCACCAAGAACATACCGGCAGCAGGAACAGGAAGATGTAAACCCACATAAAACTAAACTACAGAAACAACATCGAGAAAACACCAAAACCCACCAACAAGCTCCGTTAAATTCTCATATGCAAATGGCGCTGCAGGAGCTAAAGGCACCTGCACACCAGAAGGGTATAGTGAGCACTACCCCAGGACCTAGATTCACGAAGCGCCATGTATTTCTTCGAAAGTAGGTTTGCTACGAAGGTGCCTAAGTATGCCCTAAGAAGATGCTTAGGTGCAATTCACGTAGGTCCACTTAGGAAGATATTTGGGTTCTGGCTCTGGTTCACCTGCGTGCCAATAGAGGTCACTACTGTGTTTCGTTTGGCCAATCAGAGAGCAGCAACATTCTTCATATTGAAGATTTAGCGCTGGCTTATCGGAGCTCTACTGCCTCCTATTTACGTCGAATTTTCTTATAAAATTAGTATATTTCGAAGTAAAACAATGTGTTTTCAACTTCTACAGCCAGCACCGACATTGTAGTAAACAAATATGTTACATCTGTTGTTTACCTACGTAATTCTAAGAGATACTGTGTAGCTGTCCTTGTTGCTCGGAAGATGCGCTGACAATTATTGTATATATTTACTGAATTTACCCAAGGGCCACTATCTAGTGACCTCGAAGAGGACAGAAAGCCGGCGGCTTGTTAAAGGGCCCGCCAATTGTCTTAATGATATTTTTTAGCTGGAATTTGGCATTTACAGCTTCAGCGGGTAGGCAGTTCCATGGGTTTATAACCCTCTTGGTGGAAAAAACATCTATTTTCAGTCCTACTTAAGAGAACATACTCTCCAACACTATATCTGTGATTGCCCTGTTATCAGTGACTTCATACCAAATGGTATGAGGTACTTTGAGCTCTGCAATTGCTTCATACACTCAGGAATATTGGAAGATATTCTTGTGCTGCACCCAGATTTTGCCAGTGGAGGCTAATAGATCCGCCTTAAGTATTTTGTTCTCTCCTGATTCCATGTATGACTGGCCATCCTGTGAGGTGAGGATGTTGGATGAGCTTGTAGCTGGTTTTTGATCTACACTGTGTGGTCCTTTATACAGAATAGGGAAGCAGCACATTGCTGTGTATACCTAAACATGTTAAAAAATACATTGTTTGAGAGGAGTCTTGTAGAAATTGGTAAGAGTAATTATAATATAATGTTTCCATGATTCAGTGCTTACCTCTTATGAAAATTGTGAAGAGCTGTTTAGTGAGACTTGATTTGTTTTTTGTATTGAGGTTGGTATTTTCTACTTTGATTCCATGTATGTCTAACCATCCTGTGAGATGGGAGAATTAGATAAACTTATAGCTAGTTTTTTATCTACACTGTGTAATATTCCATATAGAATTAGGTAGCAGCACATTGCTGTGTATACCTAAGCTTCTTAATAAAAAAAATCAGTAATAAAGATTTTAAATTAAAGTTAGCATTATTACAAATACTGTACTATCCTTATAAAATCATGTTAACCATGGATCATTAAGATCTCATGTTGATATGTAATAGTCATATTTCTTTTGAACTGCTAATCCATGCTAATCATTCATTAAATTGTGCAATATGACTCAATTTTTCACTTCCTTGGATATACTGTATAGTACATAAAGATAGGATAAAAATAAACCAGTAATATTTCTTTCATTATATTTTTTATTTAAATAACTGCATCAATATTCTTACAGCTGACAGGATTTGTTTTACCATACAGGTGCATTATTTGTTAAAAAAAATTGGTTTATTGTTACACACAATGGTTCTACATAGCCTTCCCAGCTTGGTGTCTTCATTTAATGCTTACTGATTAATAAATAAATTATAATAAATAAATTTGATTCTGGAAAAGTACATACAATTTATTTACAAACATTATGTTGGATTTATAGACAGAGCTAGTACATACATTACCTAAAGCCACTAATACTCATAGCATTTCGGGTAAGGTGTGTGGGGAAAAACACTTAGACTAAAACTTAATAGTAATCGGGATTAGGTATAAATTGTGTTGAAAGAAGGAATAAAAAGTAAAATAAAGAGGGGTAACATAGCAGAAATCAGCAATTGTACACGTTGGTGAACAAACAGCATTGTTTAAAAAATAGCAAGACATGGGTTGACATTTAGGGGGTAAGGTAGGTTACATGGAGTTAATTAGGTAGTACTTGGATTAGACCAAGTAGAAGGAAGAGTGATAATTATTAAATATTTTCAATTATTATTATAATAATTATCATAATAATAATTGTTATATTTAATAATTATCATTCATCCTTCTACTTGGTCTTGAAGGAGGCCGGCCTCAGGTGAAAAGGGGCTGTGACGATCCTTGTCTGGAACCCGTAGGTGCGGGACCGGGCCGTCCACCTCCCGAGGGTCGTGCGGCCCCTCAGGCTCTGCTTCAGGAGGCTGGGGTCGTTCATACCCTTGATGGGGTGGTTCTTCTCCGGCCCCGACCACGGCGGTCTCCGGGATTGGAGGTCCTTGTGTCCTTCTTCACCACCTTCGGGGTCAACCCCGAAACTTTTTTTTTTTTTCTACCACAGACGTGGCCACACATTTACAATGCTAACCAGCATATATACATTTTCTTCTGTCCTCCATGGACAGAGGGGGGACCTGCTGCCTGGGTAACAGCTTCTCCCCCGTATCAACCTACCCTGGCTTTGCGCCCTGGTGAGGCCACTCCAGACCGACAACCAGAGCGCAACTCCATAGTCTCCTGAGACTGATGGATGCCTACATAACATAACTTGGTTTTACTCTTAAACTGGTTGAAAGAGGTACAGCCTTTGACATGATTCGGGAGGTCATTCCACATTCTGGGTCCTTGATTTGTAGAGCACTTCTTGTTTGGTTACACAGCCAAATTGTGTAACAGGAAGAGGTCTTTGACACAAATTTGTTCCATGCTAAATGTAGAGGAATCAGCTGAGTATTCCTCAAATAAAATAAGCTGCCTCAGCTTATAAGGTAAATAAAATAAGCATTTCTCAAATAAGTAGCTGCCTCACCTCACTGCCTTACTGCTACATAGCCTTCCCGGCATGGTGCCTTCTTTTGATAATTACTTGTTCCACACCCAAGTTGTGTAACAGGAAGAGGTCTTGGACCCCTACTTCCCTCTCTCTTTCTTAATAGTCCATATAGTCACAATTATAGCTTTAAGTATTCAATGAATAAAGTTTTTGACATTTTTACCCTTCTCCTTACCTAACATCATTTGTGCAGCATATTTTTATTTTATGTCTCACCCAGATTTAATTTCAAAATAAAACCAAACTAAATAAATTAGAAATGGGTATGTATAGCTAAGGTACACCCTTACTACTAGGTGAACAGGAGCATTTGGTGACAGTAAATGATCCCATCAGGCAGGGCTAATCACCTTCTCTCATATTTCATGTTCACCAGTGTTTATTTACTTAATAACTACTGGTATAATGTCTTGCTATTATAAAACTAGTTCTAATATCATAAAAGACATATTTACTTCAAGTTTCAAGCAGAGAATGCATATATAACTAACACGAAGGACTCCTCTTGACGAGATTCACCAGTTATAATCTTTTGTTTACGTTTAAAAATCTTAAAATCGATCTCAGTGTTATGTAGTAGAGAAAAATTGAGTTATATCCAGTTTACGTAAAGCTACGAGTGGTCGACAGTACACTTAGATGACGGACCAAACTTACGAAGGTTTTTCTTTTTAGTGTGGCTACCTGAATACCGACGTAGCCGCCACGATGGCGCTAAGAAGGAAAACATTCGTAAGTACCTTCGTGAATCTCGCCCCAGGGCTCCACAGTCACAATTGTACCAATGGACAGAGAATCAGGTTCATAACATCAACTGTGTGTGTGTAATCACCTAATTGTACTCATCTAATTGTGCTTGCGGGGGTTGAGCTCTGGCTCTTTGGTCCCGCCTCTTAACTGTCAATCAACTGATGTACAGATTCCTGAGCCTTCTGGGCTCTATCATATCTACATTTAAAACTGTGTACGGAGTCAGCCTCCACCACATCCTAATGCATTCTATCTGTTAACTTCTCTGACACTGAAAAAGTTCTTTCTAACGTCCCTGTGGCTCATTTGGGTACTAAGTTTCCACCTGTGTCCCCTTGTTCGCATACCACCCGTGTTAAACAGTTTATCTTTATCTACCCTGTCAATTCCTCTGAGAATTTTGTAGGTAGTGATCATGTCTCCACTTACTCTTCTGTCTTCTAGTGTCGTGAGGTGCATTTCTCGCAGCCTTTCTTCGTAATTGATGCCTCTTAGTTCTGGGACTAGCCTAGTGGCATATCTTTGAACTTTTTCAAGCTTCGCCTTGTGCTTGACCAGGTACGGGCTCCATGCTGGGGCCGCATACTCCAGGATTGGTCTTATATATGTGGTATACATATATATGTGACTATACACTCAGGCAGTTGAGTGTATGAGGTTCCTGAAGGTAGTTCTAATGTTAGCCAGCCTCGCATACGCCGCAGATGTTATTCTTTTGATGTGTGCTTCAGGAGACAGGGTTGGTGTGGTATCAACTCCTAGATCTTTCTCCCTGTCCGATTCATGAAGGACTTAATCTCCCAATCTGTATCCTGTGTTTGGCCTCCTGTTTCCACTGCCTAGTTTCATTACTTTGCATTTACTCGGGTTGAACTTTAGCAGCCATTTGTTGAACTATTCATGCAGTCAGTCTAGGTCATCTTGTAGTCTCATACTGTCTTCCTCCACGACCGGACAAAAGCTGATGGTAGCCGAGCTACCGAACCGAGGCTATGGTCGAGTGGATTAGGTGTCCTGTAGACCAGTTGCAAAGGGCTCCTGGCAGTATGGGTTCGAGTCACTTCTGGAGTGTGAGTTTTCAGTTGCATGTATGCCTGGGGACCATTCAGGCTTGTTTGTATATATATATATATATATATATATATATATATATATATATATATATATATATATATTATATATATAATATATATATATATATATATATATATATATATATATTATATATATATTATATATATATATATATATACAATATATATATATATATATATATTATATATATATATTATATATATATATATATTATATATATATATATATATATATATATATATATATATATATATATATATATATATATATATATATATATATATATATATATATATATATATATATATATATATATAATACACTTGATAATGTTGATGACCTTGCTAAGTTTGTAGTACGTCAAGAAAATGTTAAACGCACTCTATAAATTTCAAATAGAATCCTAAAAAGTGTTATTAGACAAGAACTCTTGAAGTAATTTGAAGAGCATAATATAGTACAAACATGAACTAGCAGATCCATTGTTTATCACAATGAGATGTGTCAAACACTTTGTATGGAGCAAGTAACAAAGTCAGCAGACTAACAGATGTTGTCACAGCTCGCATACGACTTGGCTACAAATATCTCTCTGGCAGTTCGGCTTGCATAGGGATCTGGATCCATTAAAGTATAAAGTGTGTGGACAAAGACAGGGACACATTCTAGAGCAGTGCATCTTTGACTATGAAAGAATTGAGTCAATTTCATTAGTTTTTTTCAAATTTGCCCCGAGGGGCGAGTTTATTGGGCAGCGCCACCCATCCTGTGAGTGGACACACCGCCATAGTGACAGTATTGGGCAGTGTCACCCATCCTGTGAGTGGACACACCGCCATAGTGACAGTATTGGGCAGTGCCATCCATCCTGTGAGTGGACACGCCACCATAGCAGCATGAACAACACTCCCCAATAGGAAGAAAGCCCGCTGGGTTGTTCATCCTGTCACTTGTACCCAGACACAGCTGGGACTTGCTTAACTGTCTCAAGTGAACAGCTCCTCAAACAAGATGATTATTTGTCAACCTTAAAATCTTACTTTATCTTGCGGGTACAAAATGGAGGGATTCATTTAAGAACAGTATCTTCAGGATACCTTTTATTGTGAGTGGTATACCTTATAACCCGAGCGGGATATCTTATAACCCAAAAGAGGATACTTTATAACCCGAGCGGAATATCTTATATCCCCTAACACCCCGGACGAGGATGCCTTATATTGACAAATTGCTCACAAAAGCTGATACAAGGCAAGATATAACAAAACTGTTAAGACACTTTACGATACAAAGGAATAAACGCACTTAGTTTGATGTAAATCGAGTTAGGGATGTCCCAGTACCTCCTCCGATATGGTTTGTTATCTTTGTCCCAGGCTGAAGTACCAGTGTTATCTGCCTCTTCTTGAGTACCACTCAACGCCCTCTGTCACGTGGTTCATTCTGTTACTCTTACGCAACCTCCCTTCACACTGCCTCTTCACCCAGTTTCAGGCCTTCCTCTCATCCCACCTTAGAAATAAATTTTCCACGTTGCCTTTGCTATGTTCTCTCCCAGTGTATTGTGCATCATTCAGCCACTGTTATATACATCAGAAATGTATGTACTGTTGCCAAGATCTCAATACCGCCACGTTGCCGAAGGAAGGAGTCTACTGCCTAAAGGTGAGTAGTGTGACCATGGTGTTATTGCACACAAAATGCGTTCAAAAGGAATTACCAGAAAAAATAGGCAGATGGATCTACAATTTCCTGACCAACAGAACCCAATGTGTAATAGTCAACAAAATAAAATCCAGCCCATCAACCGTGAAGAGCTCAGTCCCCCAAGGTACTGTGCTTGCTCCAGTACTTTTTCTCACCCTCATATCGGACATAGACAAGAACACAACCTATAGCACTGTATCATCTTTTGCAGATGACACTAGGATCTTCATGAGAGTAGGCAACATAGAGGACACGGCAAACCTCCAGTCAGATGTAGATCAGGTCTTTCTATGGGCTACAGAAAACAATATGGTGTTTAACGAAGATAAGTTCCAGATCATGCGCTACGGAAAAAATGAAAATATAAAAACGGAAACCACGTACAAAACTCAGGCAAATCATAACATAGAACGAAAAGGGCAATGTAAAGGATCTGGGTGTACTCATGTCGGAAGACCTTACCTTTAAAGAACACAATAAAGTAGCCGTCACAACTGCAAGAAAAATGACAGGTTGGATAACAAGAACTTTTCACACTAGACATGCTATACCGATGATGATACTTTTTAAAACGCTTGTGCTCTCTAGAGTGGAGTACTGCTGCACAATGACAGCCCCTTTCAATGCTGGAGAAATTACTGACCTGGAGAGCGTGCAGAGATCCTTTACTGCTAGAATCCACTCAGTAAAACATCTAAACTATTGGGACCGACTAAAGAGCCTAAAACTGTACTCCTTTGAGCGCAGGCGGGAGAGGTACATAATAATTTACACGTGGAAAATAACTGAGGGGCTGGTCCCAAACCTGCACACAGAAATAACATCACATGAGACCAGAAGACATGGCAGGATGTGCAGAATACCCCCGTTGAAAAGCAGAGGTGCAACAGGTACTCTGAGAGAGAACTCTATCAACATCAGAGGCCCGAGACTGTTCAACACGCTTCTACTACACATAAGGGGCATAACTGGCAGACCCCTCACAGTGTTTAAGAGAGAACTGGATAAGCATCTCCAAAGGATACCTGATCAACCAGGCTGTGACTCATACGTCAGGCTGCGAGCAGCCGCGTCCAACAGCCTGGTTGATCAGTCCAGCAACCATGAGGCCTGGTCGACGACCGGGCCGCGGGGACGCTAAGCCCCGGAAGCACCTCAAGGTAACGGTTATGCTCGAGTTTGTGGCTGTGAAACAATTAAGGTGGAGGGTGTACATGCCTGGATCTAGCTTCATCGACTTAAGAAGCAGCTCACACGCTCTTGCTGGTCAGTGGCGCATGACTGGCAAGGCAATGTAAATTACCTTGACACGATGGCGAGCAAAATCAACAGCGCAATTGCTCTGTTTGACTACAGGATGAGGAGCTGGTCAGAAGGGTAGGTCGTATGATTTAGAGTGGTGGGATCAGGTCACTTTGTCAAGACTAGTTGCGTCACACAAAACCTACTGCTGATCACACTTATGAAGTGGACACCAACACTTTTGTCAAGAATGTTCTCAACAAAAGTAAATTTGTTCCTTCAATGTGCAGGTGGACGGCTATCTTTTCCTCATACGATTTGATTGTTTTTCGTTTTATTGTGGTATATTTAAATAACAAAAGATTCACAATCACAGACCGAGGCTGGAAGGTAGGCCATATCGTCACCATCTGGCGGAATATTGTGAAACATTTAGGCTTTCACATCAACCCAGTAGGACATGGTCATACTTTGGAAACTAACATAAACCGAATTTAAAATAACAATGTTAATGGAATCGATTTTTGTACTGCTTTGCCAGAACATACTGCACCAAGATGCTTAGGTTACAAAGTTGCTGGGATAATTGGCATGTCTAGGTCACGAAGATGATGTGATCACAGTTAGTGATCACATCAACATCGTTATAACAAAATGAGCTAAATGAGCTCACATAACTAAATGAACTGTGCTTGCCTATGAGTGGCACCAAGGTACTGTGGTTACGACAGTGAGGTTCCTAGATGCTCAGATGTCACCAAGAGAGTGTGGTGTTAGCAAGAGACTCATGTATCACTTACTCTCCCATTTTGGACACGTTCACTACCAGTTGACGACCAGTTCTCCCGTGGACGACCAGTCTACCACAAGGTGCAGTGTATGACTATACTGGACTCTCAACATAACTACACGTTGACGACTATTACACCTACTAGAAAAAGACTATACGGGTTTTTCAATATTACTGTCATTACCATACCCTCAGGTCGGTTCTCGCAACAGTTAACTCATCAAAGAGTGCGTTAACATTCCTGTCTTCGTCATTTTAATATTGGAGTTTGTGTCCCAAACTCACAAGTGTGCTGGAACTATTCCTACCTAATACTACCATTTAAAAGTAAATATTTTTCAGCACGCAGACTTTTGTGTGTTTCATCATGTAGCCGGCATCATCATTAGCAATATAAGCAAGATTGAGGAAATCATTTGGAGCTGTTACGAGGGTTCGAACCTATGCGCTGCATGTTCCCAGGCACATGCATAGGGAACAGGGATTTTCCTCATTGATGCAGTCACGTTAGTGTGATTACTCTGTGTGTATCAGCAAGATTATTGTCGTCCTCATCACCATTGTGATTAGCTCATAATCATCAACACGAGCCATTAACATCATCATAACCATCATCAACATCATTCTCATCATCACCATCAACATTATCGTCATTATCATCATCCTCAACAATAAAGTGTTATATGAAACTCACAAAACCAGACATTTTCCTTGCCTCTTTCGTCCTAAATTTTTTTTCCTGCTTGTAAAGTACGTGGAAACTTCCGTGTCTTTTCTGTGTAATTACTGGAAGAGCTTTCACTTTGTCTAGTGTTTACCCTTCTTGTTCTTATAGATGGTTTAACTGCCACTGCCTTGACCTAAAGGTGTATTTTACACCAGTTCCTGAACCCATTTAGTGCCTCTGTAACCCTTTTCACCACCGCCCACAGGATGGGTATGGGGTGCATAATAAGTGTATGAGGGAGGGAATTATTAGGGGGAAAGCGCCAAGTCATTACGACTATATAGCACTTGGAAGGGGGGTCAGGATAAGGATTTGGGATGGGACGTGGGGAAGGAATGGTGCCCAACCACTTGGACGGTCGGGGATTGAACGCCGAACTGCATGAAGCGAGACCGTTACTCTACCGTCCACCTCAAGTGGTTCGACGGTATACAACTAGATGGCTGGTTGCGTAGTGTGTATGGTTACAGTAAGCAAGGTAGTGTGTATGGTTACAGTAAGCAAGGTAGTGTGTATGGTTACAGTAAGGAAGGTAGTGTGTATGGTTACAGTAAGGAAGGTAGTGTGTATGGTTACAGTAAGCAAGGTAGTGTGTATGGTTACAGTAAGGAAGGTAGTGTGTATGGTTACAGTAAGGAAGGTAGTGTGTATGGTTACAGTAAGGAAGGTAGTGTGTATGGTTACAGTAAGCAAGGTAGTGTGTATGGTTACAGTAAGGAAGGTAGTGTGTATGGTTACAGTAAGGAAGGTAGTGTGTATGGTTACAGTAAGGAAGGTAGTGTGTATGGTTACAGTAAGGAAGGTAGTGTGTATGAATGAACGTGTATCTTTCCCGCTAAGTGTCTTTTATTCCTTCACTATCTTTGTTATCGGTGCTGCTAGGGTGATTGAGGCCCTCATTTACACTACACACGAGCTTCATCACTGAATAGTGCCATCACTGTAATCATCTTTAATGCACAATAGCTTCCTCACTGTAACCGTTTTCACTACACAATCATCTTTACTAAACACAGTCTTTATCACTATTTACACTACACACGACATAACACTTAACACTGCCGGGTACTCCATCTACACAAACACATCATCTACATTCTACCTCCTTCCTTACCCGTCGCCACCTTCCCTCTCCACCACCACCTTCCCTCTCCACCACCACCTTCCCTCTCCACCACCACCTTCCCTCTCCACCACCACCTTCCCTCTCCACCACCACCTTCCCTCTCCACCACCACCTTCCCTCTCCATCACCACCTTCCCTCTCCATCACCACCTTCCCTCTCCACCACCACCTTCCCTCTCCACCACCACCTTCCCTCTCCACCACCACCTTCCCTCTCCACCACCACCTTCCCTCTCCATCACCATCTTCCCTCTCCACCACCACCTTCCCTCTCCACCACCACCTTCCCTCTCCACCACCACCTTCCCTCTCCACCACCACCTTCCCTCTCCACCACCACCTTCCCTCTCCATCACCACCTTCCCTCTCCACCACCACCTTCCCTCTCCATCACCACCTTCCCTCTCCACCACCACCTTCCCTCTCCACCACCACCTTCCCTCTCCACCACCACCTTCCCTCTCCACCACCACCTTCCCTCTCCATCACCACCTTCCCTCTCCACCACCACCTTCCCTCTCCATCACCACCTTCCCTCTCCACCACCACCTTCCCTCTCCACCACCACCTTCCCTCTCCATCACCACCTTCCCTCTCCACCACCACCTTCCCTCTCCATCACCACCTTCCCTCTCCATCACCACCTTCCCTCTCCACCACCACCTTCCCTTTCCACCACCACCTTCCCTCTCCACCACCACCACCTTCCCTCTCCACCACCACCTTCCCTCTCCACCACCACCTTCCCTCTCCACCACCACCTTCCCTCTCCACCACCACCTTCCCTCTCCACCACCACCTTCCCTCTCCACCACCATCTTCCCTCTCCATCACCACCTTCCCTCTCCACCACCATCTTCCTTCTCCATCATCACCTTCCCTCTCCACCACCACCTTCCCTCTCCACCACCACCTTCCCTCTCCACCACCACCTTCCCTCTCCACCACCACCTTCCCTCTCCACCACCACCTTCCCTCTCCATCACCACCTTCCCTCTCCACCACCACCTTCCCTCTCCATCACCACCTTCCCTCTCCACCACCATCTTCCCTCTCCATCACCACCTTCCCTCTCCACCACCATCTTCCTTCTCCATCATCACCTTCCCTACTCTTCACCACCATCACTATTCTTCACTACTTTCCCTATCCTTCACCACCTTCCTACTCTTTACTCTTCCTTAGTAACGCTCTTCACTTAACATTGTTTTCAGTAAAAAACAAGGAGACAAATTAACATATAATCATCATGTAGAAAATAATGTGCTGGATGAATCTTAGTAAGTATGAAATTTGAGATTTAGCAAGACTGAAAAATAGTATATTTTGTTACTTCATGCATAGGAGTCAATCCCCCCCCCCCCCCCCCTCCGCTATGACCATCCCCTAACAATCACAAATCCCTACAATGAAGTTTGGTGAGGCTCACCCCAAGCTTCTGATCACGCATTAGAAGCACATTCTCTTATATATATACAAGGAGGGGGAGGTTAACCAGCCTGCACTCGGGTCACACTCTCTCTCCCTCTCCTCTCATCTTCCCCTTTTCCATTATCCACCCTCTCCTCCCTTCTCGACCCTCTCTTTTAATCTCCTTCCCCTCTCCCAATTGTTTCCCACACTCTCCACCTGCCTTCCCTTCTCTTCAAACGACTCGCCCCCCCCCCCTTCCATCTCTCCCTACCTTTGTCTCTGTGTCTGCCTCTGTATCTGTGTGTTGTAGTCTATGTTTTCCTGTCTCTTTTCTGGTCAAACCGGACTCTCTCTTTCGGCTTATCTCTGTTTGCCTGTCACTGCTTGTCTAACTATCTCTGTATCTGTCTGTATGCGTCTCTCTGTATGACTCTCTTACTATCTCTGTCTTTCTTTTATAAAAATAATATAATAGTTTCCCTTGGAATGCAGGTGGTCGGCCAGTGGGAGGAGCTTAATGGTGTGAAATATTCACAATATAATAGTTTTCCTTTGGCTTTGAGAATGGTGTGGAACTTTTAAAATGGTGGAGGCTCAGTTGTAATTTATGTGTTTTTACCCATTATAGTCATAGAATGATGAACAAAATATTTATATTATTCCTTCTGATATCAGTGTATAATGTTTTCAAATAAAAAATAGATCTATCCCACCCCTAAAAAATACAATAGTTTCCCATTGGTATTGAGAAAGCCTTTGAAGCTGTGGGAGGATCGTCTGTTTCATGCTGCTATGAGCAGCATGAAACAGCAGATGAAAAAATTATATTAATATGATGATTTAACTTTTTTATCAATTTTTCCAAAATCAGTACTTAATTTTTATTTTACAGTCCTATATATTTATCTTTTTTATTTTTAACATATTTTTTCCAGGATAGCTGGCGGGCAGTGCCAAACTCAGTCATGAGGTCAGTATGTGACCATGGACTACTATTCTCTCTTTAATTCTCTCGACCTCAACCAGCCTATGTCTGTCCTATACCACAGACCATTCACCATCCATAGTTGAGTGAGGCAAGCCCAAGAATCCAGCCTTCATCCTTGAATAAACATTTTCTCTTATAAATCTGTATAAATATAGATTTATCGTATACATAAAATCAAGAGTGCAAATCTATAAAAGATTAACGTTCCTCCCTCGTATGATAATTTTATTGTACTTCGTAAATTTGCATTTATTTTGATTGGTTCTGGTGTTTAAAGCTTAAGATTGAATCCCAGAACAGTCCGTCCTCATAACGGCCCTTTCATTCAGCCGCCAAACATCTTGTTTATGAATGAAAAACACTTTACAAAAGACAACAGATCATGTTCATCATTATTGTCTGACAGTGCTTCGCTTAGGTGCTGTTTCAGTCGCGCCTCTCTAAATGCTTCACCTTCATACTACACATACAAATATATGTTAACACAACCCAAATACTTATCCTAACATAAGCCTGGCTTTGTATAAAATTATAATACTGTATAATGCAGACGATGAGTCACAATAACGTGGCTGAAGATATAATGACCAAACCACATATCAGATGGAGAGACGACGACCACGTTTCGATCCGTCGTGGACCATTTTCACACACCATTTAATAATGATTCAGGACGGACCGAAATGTCATCGTTTCTCATCTTGTGATGTGTGCCTTGGTCATCATACTGTATATAATAGTATTAAAGTTTAAGGAAGTACCCATATGGCATATAAAGTATGTTAAATTAATGGACGCAACTATGGTGTTGGCCTCATCAAGGACGAGCATAGTCTGAGCGCTAAAGATGAACTTTAAGAGTACTGCAATCATTGCTCACGTAAAATAGATTAACCTTTCACAATCGACTTGAGAATGGTCCAGGACGGACCGAAACGTCGTCGTCCCTTCCCTTTCTAGTGTGTGGTTTGACCGAACAATGTAGTTTGAACGAACAATGGCTGGTTCGGGAGTCTGATAATTTTTCATAACATCAAAGAGATTCACTCACTCAAACTCCAACACCTCTCATTGCAGCGTGAACAGTTATGAGGAAGTTATTAAACAATCTTCACCAATTATAACTCTCTGGATGTTGGCAAGTTATTCTACTTGTCAATCAATGGAAAGAATAGCAAGAAAACTAAACGATCAGTAACAGGCAACCAATGGCCGGCCTGACCAGTGAAATTGATTTCCTTGCAGTCATCGTGTTCTCCATCCCACCTCCCCTAACTGCGCGACCTCTACTCAATACTTATTCCTCCTACCTTACCTGATTCGCATTTAAATTACAACTCTAATTCACCACCACCTACCTACTACAGACCCGAATGAGGATTGTCGGCCTCAGCCACCTTCCCCCACCTTTCTAGCCGGGGTCTACAGAAGGCTATATTATGGCTCTTTTGGCTAAGGTCTGATTTCTAAAATCAGCTGTATAGATTTTACTTAGAGACTTTCAATAAATATATTTTTTTGCCAATTACTGTAAATAAACCAAACCTCAATCACGATGCAAATCACTATCATCACCCAAGACTATGGCATCAGAGCTAAAATTATTGACACAACCGAACCTGTGAGAAACGAAGATTTAATTTTACAAGTAGCATATGAACGCACTAATATAACAAAGATATATTGGCCACAATAAGTAGCAACCCTCAACTCTTCCAATACATTTTAAGCATACTAGATAATTTCCGTAGCAAGAATGCACCATAGAGCTGATTTTGCAACTTCTGATATAATTAAAAAAATTATGATCTTATCATAAATTTCTGATCCTCATAATAATGAGGATCTAATAGCTATTCCGGCTTATGTTTCATAAAGGGGAAACCTTTACAAGACAATTTAAGTAACAATTGAATCAGATAAAGAAGCAAACTTTGACTTAACATGCGATACATCATGTTTTGCCATAAAAACATTGCCTGCCCAAATCACTAATGTTCCAAGTACTTCCAGCGTGACCACTACGGTAACCAAAGTCAACTCCAACAAAGTCAACTTCTAATTGACATTGTGCAGAGGATGTCAATTAGAAAGAGTGAAACAATAACACACAAGTATATGGAATGTGGAGAGGGCCACATTACAATCTATCCAATATGTGTAATAAGAGAGCTCCTCATTCAGTAAATTTTAGCACAAACTTCTAAAGCCATCGATAGCACCCAATAAGTCACTCAATACCGAACTTAGAGTCGTAGGACGACCCTAATTTAAATGATTCCACCACAATTCCACCAACAAACTAATCACCTCCCAGCAAGCATAAGAAATATTGCTGGAACAACCGTGGACATTTTCAAGAGAAAACTAGATTTATTCCTCCAAGGAGTGCCGGACCAACCGGGCTGTGGTGGGTATGTGGGCCTGCGGGCCGCTCCAAGCAACAGCCTGGTGGACCAAACTCTCACAAGTCAAGCCGGGCTTTGGGAGTAGAAGAACTCCCAGAACCCCATCAACCAGGTATCAAGCAGGTAACCTCGCCTCACCTCTTAACAAAATTCCCCTTCACCTTGATTCACCAATATTAGACTTATCAACAAACCTAATTTAAATAAACAAGATGGTGACAGCTGTCACATCTCTTCTATCAGTCTTAATATCTTGAGCAGTCTATATATCTAGGTCAAGGTCAAGTTCATGCTTGTTATACACAGGGTGAGGAATTCAAATAAAGCAAGATCTCACCGATGTGGAAGTTCAAATAAAGAAAAGTTTTAAGAAGGGGATTAAATCGGGAATCCGCAGTAAGAGAAGCCTCACAGGTGAAAGTTGAAATTAAGAAAGATCCCCCCCCCCCCTCACAGGTAGAGGTTGAAATAATCCAAACCTCACGGATTGAGGTTGAAAAATTGCAAGCCCTTGGATAAAACGCCACCCGTCCACTCGAGTTGTCACAACGTCACAAAACCAATGTACTAAATTGCTTGAACCAATCAAACCGAGGATCGATGAACATAAGACCTGACAGCCTGTCAATTTTAAGAAGCGCTATGAATTATAGTACATCATATTTTGTCTATTGGGGAATTATGTCAAGATGCGATGTACGATTCAATAGTCCGGGTTGTTTCAATAATACAAGACCTCACAAGTGCGGCTTGGAACCTAGACACTTCTCACAGGTGGCGGTTCATCAAGAGGCTGCACTCGTTGATGGAGGTTATATCTGGCAAGAAACTCAGCTCAGCGGAGAAGACAAGAGGAAATGGACTAAGGTGTGCACTTAGGGAATAATTGATCTATAGGAAACGTCTAACATAAACTGTGCAACTGTGAAGCGGAAGATGGTGATTAAGACACGTACGGTGTAGGTGCTCCTCGCCTTGTTTACTTACGGCGGATGGATCACTTTTACACTGTACAGAGCTGTATACATTAATCTTATCGATTAACATGTTAAAACAATTTTCAAAGAGTGACATTTTCTAAGAGCTTATCGATGGTAATTTCGATTTTATTAACATGAGCTAAAAGTTCCAGCAGTGATCTTTGCTCGCAGGTATTAGGGAGCCTGGGCAGGTCCCGGAACGACGGTCTGCTGTTGGTGGCAGGGATGGGGCATTATGGGAGGCGGGGCCAGCACAGGTGGTGGGGGGGCTGCCCGACTGTATGGTGTGCGGAGGTCGCTTCTCACAATCACTATGCGAAGCGGCCGCTTCTCTGCCAGCATGAGGTACCTGGAGCTTCGAAATTGCTTTATTAACTCTCGTGCTTTTGAGGCTATCCATATGATACACCCACAATTTGCCAGTGCAGGCTACTGATCACATTGAAATTGAAATAAATATATTGAGATATAAATACACATTGATTGCAAGATCGCATGGCCCTGCATGACTAACCATTCTGTGAGTTAGGGATTTTTATCATCACACAGCAATTCTTGACACTCTGTAATCCTTCACATAGTCAAGGCCTACTCATGTACCAAATGAGCCAATAAAAAAAATATTAGAAGTACATAAGTGAAAATGAAATATAAATTATATACCGACTGTAATCTTGGTGCTAAATGTAGAACGCGAAAAAAAATTATTTATAAATTAGCTCATTGTATAACAAGTTCAAGTTCAAGTTCAAGTATGTTTATTGAGATAAGCAATAAATACATCTCAAAGGGATAGAGTAGCTTAGGCTATTTCTACCCCCCTCTACTTCAAGTCCCTCAAGGGGCGCACAAATTCAGTGAGTACAAATAGACATATAACAGTACAAGAATCTCATTTAACATTGCATACAGCAAGTACAGCATATAATTGTTACATTCTTGTCATTGTATAACGAGATAAGACCAAAATTGGTTGTAGGTGACACCTGAAAAATAATAATAATAATAATTCATTGAGTCAGGGGACAGGAAGCCAGAGTGTATTCATACACGTTAGGCCTATATCGAGGTTCCCCTCCTCGCCCCCCCACCCCAAACAAGGTCGAATTACTGACTCAACCCAGGATGCAACCCCACAATAAGCTTTGTAAATGTCTGGCCACGTCTGTGGTAGACCATAAAAATAATAAAAAAATCCTGTCCCGCCCGGGATGTCAACGCTCTGAGCGTCTCGTCGACTTCGCCAGGAGTCACCTGCCACCTGTTCTGGCAGGTCTTATTGGCTTATAAAATTTGCTTATTAAAGTTTAAAAATACATGTTTTCGCGTTCTACATAACTCGAAATGGGTCCAGGGTACAGGTGGCCATGGGTCCAGGGTACAGGTGGCCATGGGTCCAGAGTACAGGTGGCCATGGGTCCAGGGTACAGGTGGCCATGGGTCCAGGGTACAGGTGGCCATGGGTCCAGGGTACAGGTAGCCATGGGTCCAGGTGGCCATGGGTCCAGGGTACAGGTGGCCATGGGTCCAGGGTACAGGTGGCCATGGGTCCAGGGTACAGGTGGCCATGGGTCCAGGGTACAGATGGTCATGGGTACAGGTGGCCATGGGTCCAGGGTACAGGTGACCATGGGTCCAGGGAACAGATGGTCTAGGGTACAGGTGGCCATGGGTCCAGGGTATAGGTGGCCATGGGTACAGGTGGCCATGGGTCCAGGGTACAGGTGACCATGGGTCCAGGGTACAGATGGTCATGGGTCTAGGGTACAGGTGGCCATGGGTCCAGGGTATAGGTGGCCATGGGTACAGGTGGCCATGGGTACAGGTGGCCATGGGTCCAGGGTACAGGTGGCCATGGGTCCAGGGTGCAGGTGGCCATGGGTCCAGGGTACAGATGGTCATGGGTCTAGGGTACAGGTGGCCATGGGTCCAGGGTATAGGTGGCCATGGGTACAGGTGGCCATGGGTCCAGGGTACAGGTGGCCATGGGTTCAGGGTACAGGTGGCCATGCGTCCAGGGTATAGGTGGCCATGGGTACAGGTGGCCATGGGTACAGGTGGCCATGGGTCCAGGGTACAGGTGGCCATGGGTTCAGGGTACAGGTGGCCATGGGTCCAGGGTATAGGTGGCCATGGGTACAGGTGGCCATGGGTCCAGGGTACAGGTGGCCATGGGTCCAGGGTACAGCTAGCCATGGGTCCAGGGTACAGGTGGCCATGGGTCCAGGGTACAGGTGGCCATGGGTCCAGGGTACAGGTGGCCATGGGACCAGGGTACAGGTGGCTATGGGTCCAGGGTACAGGTGGCCATGGGTACAGGTGGCCATGGGTCCAGGGTACAGGTGGTCATGGGTCCAGGGTATAGGTGGCCATGGGTTCAGGGTACAGGTGGCCATGGGTCCAGGGTACAGGTGGCCATGGGTCCAGGGTACAGGTGGCCATGGGTCCAGGGTACAGGTGGCCATGGGTCCAGGGTACAGGTGGCCATGGGTTCAGGGTATAGGTGGCCACAGTGGAGGGTCAAAGCACCAATATGTCTGGAAAAAAAGAGGTTATGTACACGAATTCACCAAATAGGTGGTTATTGATCAACATTGCAGAGAACAGTGACCTTGGGGTCATGGTATACTGTAGGTGGTCATGGGTTCATGGTATACTGTAGGTGGTCATGGGCTCATGGTATACTGTAGGTGGTCATGGATTCATGGTATACAGTAGTTGTCATGGGTTCATGGTATACTGTAGGTAGTCATGGGTTCATGGTTTACTGTAGGTGGTCATGGGTTCAAGGAATACAGTAGGTGGTCATGGGTTCATGGTATACAGTGGGTGGTCATGGGTTCATGGTATACTGTAGGTGGTCATGGGTTCATGGTATACAGTAGGTGGTCATGGGTTTATGGTATACTGTTGGAGTCATGGGTTCATGATATACAATAGGTGGTCATGGGTTCCTGGTATACTGTGTCATGGGGTCATGGTTTACTGTAGGTGGTCATGGGTTCATGGTATACTGTAGGTGGTCATGGGTTCATGGTATACTGTTGGTGTCATGGATTCATGGTATACAGTAGTTGTCATGGGTTCATGGTATACTGTAGGTGTCATGGGTTCATGGCATACTGTAGGTGTCATGGTATACTGTAGGTGTCATGGGTTCATGGTATACTGTAGGTGGTCACAGGTTCATAGTATACAGTAGGTGGTCATGGGTTCATGGTATACTGTAGGTGTCATGGGTTCATGGCATACTGTAGGTGTCATGGGTTCATGGTATACTGTAGGTGGTCACAGGTTCATAGTATACTGTAGGTGGTCATGGGTTCATGGTATACTAAAGGTGGTAATGGGTCCATGGTAAACTGTAGGTGGTAATGGGTCCATGGTATACTGTAGGTGGTCATGGGTTCATGGTATACTGTAGGTGGTAATGGGTCCATTGTATACTGTAGGTGGTCATGGGTTCATGGTATACTGTAGGTGGTAATGGGTCCATGGTATACTGTAGGTGGTCTTAGCTTCATTGTATACAGTAGATGGTCACGGATTCAGCGTATACTGTAGGTGTCATAAGTTCATGGTATACAGTAGGTCATGGGTTCATGATATACTGTTGATATCATGGGGTCATTGTATACTGTAGGTTTCATGGGTTCCATGATATACTGTAGTTGGTCATGGGTTCATGGTATACTGTAGGAGTCATGGGTTATGGCATACTGTAGGTGTCATGGGGTCAAGGTATACTGTAGGTGGACATAGGTTCATTGTATACAGTAGGTGGTCATGGGTTTAATGGTATACTGTAGTTGTCATGGGTTCATGGTATATATGGGTGGTCATGGGTTCATGGTATACAGGTGGTAATGGGTTTATTGAATACAGTAGGTGTCATGGGTTCATGGTATACTGTAGGTGTCATGGGTTCATGATATACTGTAGGTGGTCATGGGTTCATGGTATACTGTAGGTAGTCATGTGTTCATGGTATACTGTAGGTGGTCATGGGTTCATGGTATACTGTAGGTAGTCATGGGTTCATGGTATACTGTAGGTGGTCATGGGTTCATGGAACACTGTAGGTAGTCATGGGTTCATGGTATACTGAAGGTAGTCATGGGTTCATGGTATACTGTAGGTGGTCATAGGTTCATGGTATACTGTAGGTGGTCAGAGGTTCATGGTATACTGTAGGTGGTCAGAGGTTCATGGTATACTGTAGGTGGTCATGGGTTCATGGTATACTGTAGGTGATCATGGGTTCATGGTATACTGTAGGGGGTCATAGGGTCATGGGAACGTGAGTCCAAGGTCTAAAGTGCTGCAGGTGAAGGGTTTTGGTGGCTATGGGCCCAAGGTACAGGTGGCTATGGTATAGGTGACCATGGATACGGGGGTAAAAGTGGTTACTGGTCCATAGTTCAGGTGGTTACGGTAAATGTGGCCAATGTGCCTAATGAACATTACAGGTAGCAATGGATAAATGTGGGTTTGTGCCCACTGGTCCAGGGAACGAGAGACCACTGGTCCATGGTATAGTGATGTGACCATGGTGAAATTAGGGGACGAGGTACTTACTGTGAATCTCTCCAGCAGAGATATAAACCACAGCGATATCCAGCCTCGTCCTAGCTCTATGGACTCCTATACTTCCGTCTGGACGTTTGTAGTCACCGAAGGTGGCGTGCAAGGTTGACTGACGAGAAGCTTAGCGGCGATGGTGCTTAATCTACAAGATGGCGGCTTAACAAATGGACTAACGGTCGGCGGTTAGAGCTTCGGCGATTCGTACGCAACATTACAGCAAAAGTTTGCAATATTAGAGATACCCACATCATAACTGTGGTATGTTACCATGTAAATCACAGTCTCCTCACACAGTCTTAACACTTACGCTGAGGAACTCGATCGCGACTTCGAACTCACACACCTAAGCAACTTGATATCTGTCACTGGTCATTAAAGTTCTTATTCCAACATTAGCCAATTCAGATGAAGCCTTTTTGTGGGCTTGTCGGCTTGTCCACGAGACATCAAACGACAAGCTCACTGTTGATGACCAAGACAGTTGAGGAACCTGACTTCACTCTCATCTTTGGTCAACTTCCGCATCATGTTGAGCTACCTCATCCCTTTGTGTGTATTTTACCTCAATAAACTTATTTAAATTTCAATTTCAACTACCACATCATGCACCAGGATAGCGTCTTGTTACTCACTAGACAAGTCTGGCTTTAAGTAATTTGGACCAATTGCTCCAAATTGGTTCCTGCGCCCAAGGGAGGCCGCGCTATGGGTGCTCTAGTCCTGCCAAGTAAAGCTGCCTTCTATCAGACCCAACCTGTTAGTCACGTTATAAACCAACACAAATTTGTAAACTAATGTTTATCTGCTGAATTCTCTATGGCAATACAGATATACTTTGTTTTTTAGCATTTCGGTGATGAATGACACTCTTATTGCTATTATTTTGTCAGGCTTCCCTA
>NC_091192.1:477500-520000 GCF_040958095.1 Procambarus clarkii
CCCATCCCATGTTGGAGTTGGAAAACACGTCTTTGTAGATTGATTGGCCAATGAGGCTTGCAGGAAAGAAAACACTGATTATGACTTTGGACTATCTAATGCAGTTATTAGAAACATGCAAATTAAAGAAATTAATTCAGATTTAGAAGAACTAAGAAATGCCCAGTGAGCTGAAAGCTGCAGTATTAAAAGTTATGACAACTTTTGTAATAATAGGTATTTGTATGGTCAGCACAGTAACCGAACCAGGCAATGTGATGTAGTCATTGCGCGAATTCGCCTTGGCTATAGACACATCTGACAGGTTAGTGAGGCTGAGCCACTACCAGAATACTCAGATTGTAAACTCTGTGATAAACCTTTAATGCATTCACGAGAACACTATATTGTTGAATGTGAAACCGTAAAGGACTTTAGACCTCCTGGCCTCTTGTACCACCAACTGTGTAACTATTTCATTGACTCAGGTGTTCTGGACTACATCCTAACAATTTACCCAAAATTTGCTTGTCCATTTTAAAGAATGAAGAACAATTTTTATTTATATTACTTCTAAGCTGCATCACTTATGAACCCATCCCTGCCCTTGTGTGGCAGTGTACAATAGAAAGTTGTTTTCACATATTCACACATTAAAACATTGATTGTAACCATGATATATATGTGCTTCAGCCTACAGTTTAGACCTATTGTCTTATGTATGACCCTCTGTCCTGCGTGACAGTGAATACCAGCATTATCCTCACTTTAATAAGCCTTAATCGAAATCCTCAGATTAGGCAAAATTGTAATTAATTTTGTCAATAAAGATGTTAATAATAATAGCTAGGATCTATAATTATTCACTTACGAAGGGAGAGTTGCCTAGTTGCCGGAAAAAAGCAAATGTGATGCCCATTTTCAAGAAAGGAGATGGGGAAGAGACCCTTAAGTATAGTCTAGTATCACTGACAGACATCCTCTGTCAAGTGTTTGAATGAACAACCAGGTTAAGACTGCGTACACAGAAAATTAGGTACGTAAACAAACACCAACATGAGTTCATAAAGTAACAAGAATAAGGCAGGGCAGGGAAGGACGGGCATACTGCATATTTCTGGACTGTCAAAAAGCCTTTGATACAGTACCGTACAGGAGACTGCTATTCAAACTTGAGAGGCAGGTGGGAGTAAGCGGGAAAGACCTAGCTTGGGTAAGAAATCACTAACAGCCAGAGACGAGAAGTCAGACTGGCGAACCGTAATGAGTGGAGTACGTGAAGGATCGGTGCTGGGACCGGTTTTGTTTCTAATATACGTGAACGACATGTCTACAGGAGTCAAGTCCTACATGTCGATGTTCGCGGATGACGCGAAATTAATGAGAAGGGTTAGAGGATCCTGTAGGATCCTCCAAGATGACTTGAACAAGCTTCAGAGATGGTCAGAGAAATGGCTACTGGAGTTCAACACGAGCAATTGTAAAGTTATATATATGGGACTAGTTGACAGGAGACTAGAGGGTCAGTACACAATGAATGGAAACTACCTTCCTGTGACGATTCGAGAAAGGAACCTGGGAGTGGACGTAAAACCAAATTCAACTCCTGAGGCACCTATAAATCGGATAACGACCGCAGCAGACTCAACGCTGGCAAAAGTTATAAAGTCATTTTATACCTAAGTAGGCTTAAGTAAGGATGCAATTTGAGCACTACTATGAATAGTGTTTGTTGTGGAAGTAAACACTTGTACACTGGAATTCATAGATTTAAGAATAGATATGATAAGGGAAAAAAGACAAGAGTCATTGCTTTAAACAACCGGCGGCTAGAAAGGCGGGATCCAAGAGCCAATACTCGATCCTGCAGGTCCAAATAGATGAGTAAACACACACACACACACACACGCACACACTGGGCTCAGTAGGTTTCTTACTGTTCACCAGTTGATTGACAGTTGAGAGGCGGGACCAAAGAGCCAAAGCTTAACCCCCGCAAGCACAACTAGGCGCGTACACACACACACACGTCAGAGGAGAGAGGGTTGGAGCAGCACACATGGTAACTCTTGGAGACATGCCAACTGACCTAAGAGCGGCCGCCAAAGGTCATTCTTGCCACCACCAGCGTACTCTTCTAATTTCACTCAACTTGTTTACACCTTAGTTGTTGTTTACATTTTGTTTACACAGTAGCTGTTGTTTACATTTAATTTTCTTAGCGTGTTATTACATCACACAAGCTGTTGTCACTACTGACCAGTGTCATTATCATTAACATAGTTATTAACTTATTGTAAACAATATCTTTCCATAAACGCAACAGGAAGGTGATGTTATCAGTAATAAATAATTACTCATCTTGCCTCTGAATTATTTACAAATATATCAATTTTAACAATTATGAATAACATGTTAATATAATTAATCCAAGAAATTCGAGAGAACTCTATCGCTAATATTCAAGAAATATCCAAATAATCCAATAAAAATGAGATATTACCCCAAATCCAGGCCACGTATCCATACTCCTGCTGAAGTTATATTGTGTGGTCGTAACGGGTCCACCCGCCCACTGCTTAGGCGCGCGCGCTGCATAACACAAATGCAAATAATATAGAGCAAATTAAATATAAACTACCTAGCTTAACTACCCTTGGCGTCCCAAACCTGACCCACTATGTAACTCTTCTTACCCTTCGACCATCTGCCACATGATAGGCATGAGGACCATAATGAATAAATAAAAAATGCTCTTAATACTATCTGCTTGCCAGAGAGTTCCACTCATGCTGGTAAAGACTTATAAATGTAAGTATAAAAAGCTATGATTTATTCAGATCTGAAAACAATGTTTGTGAGCAGCACAAAACGTCGACCAGACTGTGCGACACAGTGGTTGCCAGGATCAGGTTGGGGGACCGTTTCCTGTGGCAGGTGGCTGCAGGTGACGGATCTCCTAATCCTGAACACTCCAGGTGCAAACTCTGTGAGCAGGAACTGCGACATGATCTCCCACACTACATCACCGAATGCCCAGTTATCCGGCCATTCAGACCCGTTGGAATAAGGTACCTGGAGATTTGCAATTACTTTATTAACTCTTGTGTTCTTGAGAATATCCTCACAATGCACCTAGAGTTTGCCAATGCAGGCTACTGATCACATGGCCCTGTATGACTAACCATCCTGTGTTATGGAGACTTTTAGCATCACGTAGTTAGTTCACGACACACTTTATACTCCCCTTCATATAGTCTAGGGCAGCTGCACAAATGTACATGTGTACCTAAATGTGTTAATAAAAAAATATGAATATGTGTGTGCGAGGAACTATCTTGAGGACTCCATAAGCCACAACACACTCAACTATGTTATGATGTTCATATGTATTCATAGAATATATGATCGTGCCGCGACACAGCACACTGCACCTCAAAGGTCACTACCACCCTATTTTGCTACCAGGGTGTAATGCAGGGATATCACTCCAGATGTCTAGGACAAGGATATCAAGCTGGATTTTGTAAATGAAGACTATCAAGTTGGATGACGTATAACGAGGATATCACGCTAGATGAAGGGAGGTGGAGGAAATTAAATTAATTCTTGTTTTCTGTTATCTTCCTCTCTATAATATTGCTGCCCTCTTCCTTTTTTAATTAACACATTTAGGTACAGTGCATTCATGCGGGTACCCTAGTCTGTATGTGTTTATTATTGTATCTAAGTTGGGTGCTGGAGCGGCAAGTGCATCCCACTGATTTGAACATTAAAAGAAAGCAGGATCGTGTATTGACAATGAATCACCCAGAGGCTATGGTAGGATTTCTCTTGCAAAGTCGTTCGATGCATAGGAGGAAAGGAAGACTGGTAAAGTAATCTGGAAGGCCGTGCGGACGCCAAGGCCACCGAATCTTACAAAGGGTTGTTTGCTCCCATTAAATGTCATCCAATGGGAGGATTGAGGACCTTCTCTAGCATGAACTTCAAAAGGGTGCCATACTCATTTAGTGCTGCTGTGAGATGGAAACATCAGAAAATAAGTCAAGAAGAGAGACATGTTGTGAAGAGGAAGAAAGCATCAATCTTGACAATCCTGCCTGCTTTCTTCTTAGGTTAGTGATTATTGCATCCAGGACCTCGTAGATTGCTTGCGGGCCAATGCAAGCAATCTACAAACAACACAGTAGGATACAGCCAACTGATAAGAGTTAATTCGGACAATTTAGCACAACATTTTTGCGACGTTGTGACAACAGGGTAGGACCGGCCGCATGAACAGGTACGGTAACGCTCAAGAAAAGACACTAGGCCAGTACGACTATAATCAAACATTAGGAAAAGACAAGAGAACAAGCTGCCGAGATATTCACTCTGGCAATTCTATTTTCTAGATTATTTCAAAAGTTAGAACTAAAATAAATGTATAAGATAGGAGAAATTGGGAATGAAAAATATGGAGTGAACGATGCAGGTCACTAAGAGTACCTAACGGAATTATAAAATAAAAAGTTTGAATGTGGCGTTTGTAGAGAAATTTATATAAGGAAAAACAGATTAATTGGGGGGTAGGAATAATGTCAGCAGCAACACTACTGGGAGGAACTGTTCATTATCTGTAAACTGAACTGTTCACATCAGAGTATTAACTGTTCACATCAGAGTATTAACTGTTTACATCAGAGTATTAACTGTTTACATCAGAGTATTAACTGTTTACATCAGAGTATTAACTGTTCACATCAGAGTATTAACTGTTTACATCAGAGTATTAACTGTTCACATCAGAGTATTAACTGTTCACATCAGAGTATTAACTGTTTACATCAGAGTATTAACTGTTCACATCAGAGTATTAACTGTTCACATCAGAGTATTAACTGTTTACATCAGAGTATTAACTGTTCACATCAGAGTATTAACTGTTCACATTAGAGTAATAATGGGTTAGAAGCAGTGGTGCAGAGGTGCCGGAGCGCCCCTCCGGCACCTCTGACAGTGGATGATGGAATGGGGGAAAGGGAGAGAGGATGCAGGGAAAGGGAGAGAGGATGAAGGGAAAGGGAGAGAGGATGAAGGGAAAGGGAGAGAGGATGAAGGGAAAGGGAGAGAGGATGAAGGGAAAGGGAGATGATTGCTTGTGGGTGATGGCTGATCATGGCAGGAAAATATTAGTATTACATCACTAATAAGTTAATAATGTTACGATATTTCTTCGATTTGTTTAAAGATTCAATAATATTAAAAATTGTATATATTTAAAAAGTAAAGATGCTGACTTGTAGTGGTAGGAATGTGGAGACACAATACCCGACGCTCGTGAACACTTCCTCTCCATTATGGGAGACAAACGGTATGAGACACGGTTGCCAACCTCCCGCTTTGGATACCAGTATTCAGCGATAATGTTTATGGCTTTAGCAGTAGTTCATTAGACAGGTATTCTTTATTCATACAAAAGCATATTTTAGTATTAAATAATAGGCAGGTAAAACGACAAAACTGATACACACAACACGACATAATTTAGTGTGTTTTTTTGGGGTGTTTCTAGCGTCGTGTGAAATCTGAGATGGCAACTCTGCTTCTTTCAAGTGCATTAGTAAAGTGGTGGCTGGTGGTCCCTGGATTTCTCTCTAATACAGTAACATTTTCCTCACAAACAACCCCATCATGGCTTCTAAGCAAACAATGTTGACTTCCTTCTTTCATAAACAAAATGAGGAGTGTAAGAAGAATAACGTACAGGAGACTGATAATGATAACAGTGAAGGTGGCAAAAGTTGTTTCGACTGCTTCTAGTTCAAATTTTCAAATTGGAACCATGTGCAATTCAGAAAATAATGGTGTTTTAAGGTCTAACTTGTATCCCTGTTCTGGTGTTTGGACTGAAGAAATATGGAAAAAAAGAGGAATCTATCGATAATCTTGGGTGTAAAGTATGAGCAAACTTTTAATATCTTTCTTTATTAGGCACCCCCATACCCATCCCGTGGGTATGGGGGTGACTAATAAATCAAAAGGTTTGTCTAAATCAAAAGGAACTATCTGAATGTGCCTCTCAACTTGAACAACAGATTTGCAAAAGAGGCCGTGTTCTGAACACCAGCGGATGGCCAGCTCGTTTCGAAGAGTTTAGCAGTGTGGACAAATTATGAAGCACTTTGTTTTAATTTTGAAAAAGCAGTGAAATATGAAACAAGATTCGGAAGTGACAAAAACCTATAAAGGTCTGTTGAAGAAGCTAACTTCAGAACAGTTTCTATTGGATTTAGCTCTAATGTATGACACGTTACATGAACTTGGTTTGCTGCCAGTGTCTACAGAAACCCACTACGTCGATTATGTATGTAGATAAATATGTAGTTCGTGCAATGACCTTACGCTCAACGGAGCGTAAGGTCATTGCACGAACTAAAAGAGAAACTTAGCACTAGAATTTTAGAAGCTCAAAAGGCAATTGAAAAAAGGAAGTTTATAGGAATTACTATAACATGCAACAAGAAAATTGTTGAAAATTATGAACAGTTTCTTACTACTTTTGTGAATAATTTGCAGCACCATATGTTCACGACAACATCTATGAAAGGTGTTCAAATTTCTGAACCTCAAAGTATAAATCACTTCTAAGTGAAATGTTTGTCTTTGAAAAAGACTCCTGGCTTGATGAAATACCATCTAATTACGGAGAAGCTGAAATGTTATCTTTCTGTAAGAGGTTTAATCTTTCTTCTTACTCTGCACTTTAAAATGCCTTTAGAGACTGCGTCCAGATCATGGACGCCACATCTCCCAAGATTTACACCCATTACTGAGCTGTTTACAAGTTATTCCTGTTAGTACTGCTGAGTGTGAGAGGTGATTCACTCACATGAACCTGATAACAACAACAACACGCTCAAGGATTCTCATAAATCATATATCAGCACTTATGTTCGTTAAACTACATGGACCTTCTCTAGTTCAGTGGCACCCTGAGCCGTATGCCATATATCATGGCTGCGGTGCCACAGGTCGGAAGATGTCACCAGGACAAGAGCTGTTTCACACCCCCAAAACACCTCACACCTCACCCTTTGTGGAAACTATTGTTAAACTTCTCACTGGTTGTATTTTGTGAGCACTAAGTGTTTTAACTTAATTGATAAATACATGATTGATGTTTTTTCTTTATTTGTTTGGTAATTATATTTGATGATAATTAGTGAGTACAAACACGAAATACTTAATCGTGAGACATATAGAAACATGATATGAAATGACAGGCTTTTGCCAGGCCTAAACAGAGCTCCGGCACCTATAAAATTGGCCTGACCAACTGGTCAGAAGATGTAATTGTCGACACTTTAAGATCAAACTGTTCTCTAAGTTTTTTTACTATGATCAACTATGTATTCTTATTTAAAGTTGAAGTCATGGTACTCAAGGTAAGAACACTGTGGCGGAGGTATATGAATTACTTGTATGAGTGGGTTAAGAGGTTTTAGTGCCGGAACAACATCGTTAATAAATATTCCTTTGGATGTTGCGATAACGGTAATCAAATTAAAGAGAGGAGGTTTCCACACAAGCCACATATATCACAACTCCGGCAAGAGCTTGGTTCATTATACAGTGACGGGTAAAACACGTGACTCATAAATATGCTGAAACAAGCTTGCTTTATGACTTAACCTTCGACTAAGAATGTCAAGGAAGAGCATCCCACGGATAATCTACTTCAATATAAATCATTTAATCTACCATATATGATGAGGATCGAGATTGGATATTCTGTTTTCTTTGGTATATGTTTATTAGCCCTTTGTGCAGAAGATCGTATCTATGCTGTTCATTCAAGTAAATATAAAATATATCACAGTTAAATTATTATTGATAACTTTCAGCTCCACCTGTGAGAGTGGCGGCTGCTATGACAAGCCCCACAGTCTACCTAACATTTATGGCCTCGTATATTTAATTTAATTCTTAGACAGCCGGCTAGGGAGAAAAGGTCATACCCGCTTATGTAGAAACAATTTAAAAATTCCAATAAATTATTTGCATTATAGAATTATTAATTTAAATGCAGAATGTAAAAAAAAAGTTAATATTTAAAGTTACAGTGAGTGGCGGGGTGTGTGTGTGTGTGCAAGGCTGAGTGTGGCACTTGTCAGTGCCTGGTCCTCCACTATGCTCACACTTCCTGTTTTATCCCATGTTTCACTGATTGTTTTATCACTTGCTTTTTCTTTATTTACATCCACAGAGAGCTTTTATATCCATATTTGTATCATACATGTAATACCCAGAAAATAATTGTTTATATTATCATATGATATATCGTCACAGCATTCCCCAACTAACATTCATGACGATAACCGCATTTGTACCATGAAATGGTAGCAGGATTTGTTTATGGGTCAAGTAAACTCTATTGCATCCACATTGACCTGTTATATCCATATTCGCATCATAAAAGTAAAACCCAAACAATAAGTTCTAAAATCATCATATCATGATAACCGCATTACTCTGGGAATACAATATAGACCATAACCATTGTCTAAGAATTGTGCCATATCACCTCTTCAGCTGTTCTTAGTTAAGTTTTGCCTGTACCAGACATGTTTGTCTCACCTTAATTATTCAACTTATTTGCATACGTATCCGTTCTTGAATGAATTACTGACCTTGCACGCCGCCAGTACGTGTAAGGTCAACCCGTTCTCTTGAATAGTACTTTGCATTTTAACGTATAATTTTCCCAACGGCCAAAAACTGATATATTCAAAATGTTAGCGGCTCGCGACATTGACGTGATGTCCCGTTTTCTGTTTTGGGTCCTCGGTTAGGTTAGGTTAAGTTCGGGTAATTTAGTACAACAATTTAGTGACATTAGGAGAACAGGCTGCTCAGGCAGCATAGGGTTTCCTCTCGTCAATTTCCTTAAGGCTCACTTGTCGTCGCCACTTAATGTCTTACCTAAATATGCAGCCCGTTCTCCTAACGTTTCCCAGTGTCAAGAAACTGTCGTACTAAAGTGCCCTTATCCTAACCTACCACCGGACCCAAAACAGAAAACGGGACAGTACGTTAATTTCGCGAGCCGCTACCATTTTCTAGTACGACGATTTTTAGCCTTATGTATGGTAGGGTATACGTCGAAATGCGACACTCTAATTAGGAGGATGGGGTGGAACCATGAGCTATATTTGTGAACGTGCAGAGTACATCGTTGCTCACTTCAGCTCAGAGCTGACGAAAGACGAGCAAGTTATAGACCATGAACATACATAAGGGGTTGGAGGTGAACACTGCCAGCATGTCACAGAGCACAAGGTAGTGGGTTATCACAGCGCACGGTTAAGGTCCTAAATACAATCCTTATACTGTTGTTGTTTTGTTATTGTTCCAGCTCGGCTTCGATTATGTTTTATACACATATGAATCGCAACAGTTTAACGAAAGACATAAAATAAACACCTTAATTAGAAACTTGCTCTGAACGTTCCACTAGCAATTTGTATCTGGATATGCAAATACGGTAATGACAAAAACTGAGTCATGGCTCAAGCCAATCATCATATATCTTCATTAAAACGAGATTATACACGTTTTAATACATTGAGACAAAGCCCATGAATATTAATGGTCTTGACCCATAACTGTGTTATAAAGGCTGCTCTCTCTATATCCAGCTGACTAATTTGTTTTATATAACCAGTTTCCGAACAACGATCCATTTTAGGTATCACAGTAGTTCACTACTGATGAACCTTCGAGCACTTACAATCATAATACAAGTTGTTTACCATGTGAAGGGTACTGGCAACCGTCTTGTGGGCGATATGTCTTGGAAAAGTGACTTTTGTAGTATCTAGCTCTTGGATCCTGCCTCCTCGTATGGAATGGCTGGTGCGGTCATTACCTGACCTTTTTATGTTCTATGGTAACTGCCTTTAGTATTTCCTCACGTGTCCATGATGCAGCTTTGTTTGACAAAGGGCGCCTGACAGCTGGGTGGACACCGCTTTGGATTCGTAGTCCTGAGGTTCCGGGTTCGATCCCCGGTGATGGCGGAGACAATGGGCAAAATGTTTCTTTCACCCTGATGCCCCTGTTACCTAGCAGTAAATAGGTATCTGGGAGTTACACACCTGCTACGGGCTGCTTCCTGGGGTTGGAGGCCTGATTCAGGGCCGGGCCGCGGGGACACTAAGCCCCAAAATCATCTCAAGATAACCTTAATATAAGACATGTGCCGCCATTCCTCGCGTTGCCTACTCTTCGTGTCCATCTTTTCTCTCTCTCTCCTCAGTATGTTGTGATCATGTCTCCTCTGGTCCTCCTCTCTTCTGAAGGTGAGAGATGGACCTTTTAGTCTGCCATCATTGTTTACCTTCCTTATTTTCGGCACCAGTCTTGAATCAAATCTATATTTCTACGATCTTCTTGTGCTTCACATGGTGGGAGTTTCATGCTGGCGGTGTGTGCTCTAGAACTGGTGTGAGTGTTATGGACCAGAGGTAAGCTCAAGGATGTTCTCAAGAGGTACTGGTCGAGCCTGCAGCCACAAAGAGGTGAGCACAGACACGCTTTTAGGGACGATCTCAGCTGCTGGCCCCGCCTTCCCTAGCTTCTTACTTTACTGTTGTGGTTCGGTTCCAAGTCACTATTTGTTATCATATTTACATGTAAAATTGTGTATTGTATTTTTAATGTATTGAATTAAGGGTGTATTGAATTGTGTATTGTATTGTATTGATGGTTCCATCCTGTGAGCATGTGTATGGTTCCATGCTGTGTGTGTATGGATATATGCTGTGAGCGTGTGTATGGTTATATGCTGTGAGCGTGTGTATGGTTCCATGCTGTGTGTGTATGGTTATATGCTGTGAGCATGTGTATGGTTATATGCTGTGAGCGTGTGTATGGTTATATGCTGTAAGCGTGTGTATGGTTCCATGCTGTGTGTGTATGGTTATATGCTGTGAGCATGTGTATGGTTATATGCTGTGAGCATGTGTATGGTTATATGCTGTAAGCGTGTGTATGGTTCCATGCTGTGTGTGTATGGATATATGCTGTGAGCGTGTGTATGGTTATATGCTGTGAGCATGTGTATGGTTCCATGCTGTGAGTGTATGGTTATATGCTGTGAGCGTGTGTATGGTTCCATGCTGTGTGTGTATGGTTCCATGCTGTGTGTGTATGGTTATATGCTGTGAGCGTGTGTATGGTTATATACTGTGAGTGTGTGTATGGTTATACTGTGAGCGTGTGTATGGTTATATACTGTGAGTGTGTGTATGGTTATACTGTGAGTGTGTGTATGGTTATACTGTGAGCGTGTGTATGGTTATACTGTGAGCGTGTGTATGGTTATATACTGTGAGTGTGTGTATGGTTATACTGTGAGTGTGTGTATGGTTATACTGTGAGCGTGTGTATGGTTATACTGTGAGCGTGTGTATGGTTATACTGTGAGTGTGTGTATGGTTATACTGTGAGCGTGTGTATGGTTATACTGTGAGCGTGTGTATGGTTATATACTGTGAGTGTGTGTATGGTTATACTGTGAGTGTGTGTATGGTTATACTGTGAGCGTGTGTATGGTTATACTGTGAGCGTGTGTATGGTTATACTGTGAGTGTGTATGGTTATATACTGTGAGCGTGTGTATGGTTATATACTGTGTGTGTGTGTATTTACCTAACAGTGACTACGAGGGAGTGAGGTCTTCATGCCTCACACACTCGCCTGGTATAACACTGCGTGTTTTCATTATTTAACTTTATTGGCGTTCGAGTTCTTTGTCGTGTCTGGTGTCGAGGTTGTCGACTCAGGTGGTTTCCACAACTTGTTCCTGTGTGCGTCTAAACCAACAGCCAACATTTGCACACATACTATCAGTCTCCGGTAAAATAATTAGCTAACTTCTACACAACACTTTAATACAATATACTACCACACATAGGAGGAGCATTTTCCTGCAAGATAGACATCAGTAACCTTATAAAAACCATCGTTATAATAATGTGCTCGCTGCACAGAATTACGGCTTAAGATATAACAAACGCAACTCGACATAATTATATAGATAAAGCAGCAAAAGTTATATTGTTTTAAACATCCAGGTATTATTATATCACCATGAGTCACTCTTTTGTTCATGATGATATATTGCATATTGAAATATTCCTCATATTGCACTCAAAATTTGCCAGTGCCGGCTACTGAACATATGGCCCTGTATGACTAACCATCCTGCGAGATGGAGACTTTTAGTATCACTGCTGCCTTATTCACTCTTGTGTTGATGATATCCTCATAATGCACCCAGAGTCTGCCAGTGCAGACCGCTTATCACATGCCTCTGTATGACTAACCATCCTGTGTGATGGTGATTTTTTAGCATCATGTAGCTAGCTTTGTGACACACTGTACTCCCCTTCATATAGTCAGTCTAGGGTAGCTGTACAAATGCACATGTACCTAAATGGGTTAATAATAATAATAATAAACTTGCAGTGGTTCCGAGGATCAATGTCTCCGTGACCCTGTTCTCTGGCCAGGCTTCCTGGATGGTGGTCTGCTCAACCAGGTTGTTGGACGCAGTTCCTCGCAACCTGACGTGTGACTCACAACCGGCTGATCAAGTATCCTTTAGCGGTGTTTGTCTGTTAAACACCGTGAGAGGTCGAATAGTTCAGCCCATTATGGTATAGAGTTTTTTTATTATTATTTTCTACCACAGACGTGGCCACACATTTACAATGCTAACCAGCATATATACATTTTCTTCTGTCCTCCATGGACAGGGTTAGAGATCAGTTAAACATATAGTTCAGGGATTTATTGAACAATCAACCACAGAAGATGATTCGGTACTTTTAAAATGCTAAGCTAACCTACATACGTAAATACATAGATACACAGATTTACGTATGCCCTACATAAAGTGTTCGAAGTGTCATTAATGTGCATTTACAAAGGTGAAATGCAATTCTGATCAGCTTTCATATGTACTTTATACATATACACACATATATACGTACATATACATATATACCATGCATACTAGTTTCTCTGTCAGCTATCTCACCCTGTCAGAGTAAAAGAGACAAATGTATGTGAATGCATGTGTGTGTGTATATATATGGTATAGAGTGAGAGTATGAAAAGTCTTGGGCTCTTGATCTTGATAGAATTCTCTTTCAGTGTACCTCAAGCACTTCTCTTTTTCAATGGGACAATTTTTCACTTCACGCTATGCTTTCTTGTCTCGAGTGGAGCTATTTCCGTGTGCAGGTTTGAAAACAGTTCCATTAATGTTATTCATCTGTTAATTATATACCTCTCCCGCATGCACTCTAGTGAAAACATATGAAACTTTAAGCAGTCCCAATAATTTTGTTTGTTTTATTGAGATGACTCGGGCAGTAAAAGTTCTTTGGACATTCTCAGGGTCAGCAATTTTTCCAGCTGTAAATGGGGTTGCTAGTGTGCAGCAATATTCCACACTAGAGAGCACGAGTGTCTTAAAACTGTCAAACTGTCAAACTGTCATCTGTCTGGCATCTTTTTGTTTGAAAGCTGCCTGTTATCTAACCTTTTGGATAACATTTATCTTCTGCGTATTATACGCAGTTTCCATTTTGATGTTTTCGTTTTTCTGCACAGCGCAGGAGCTGGAACTTACTTTGCGATGATTTTGGGGCTCAGCGTCACCGCGGCCCAGTCATCGACCAGGTTTCCTTACCTTCATTAATCATCATGTAATTTTCCGTGACCCACTGAAAGACCTGATTTTCATCAGTTAACAGGTTTGCTGTGTCCTCTATTTTGTCTACTCTCTGAACATCCTAGTGTCATCCGCACAAGAAGATACATTACTATAGTTTTTCGTGTCCTTGTCTATGTCCGATATGAGGATGAGAAAAAGTACCGGAGCAAGCACAGTACCCTGGGGGACTGAGCTCTTCACGGTTGGTAGTCCGGATTTTACTATGCTGAACGCTGATAGGGTGGGGACGTTCTTGGAATAGGGAGAGGCATTCTTGGGATAGGGGTGGGGCGTTCTTGGAATAGGGTGGGGCATTCTTGGGATAGGGTGGGGCGTTTTTTGAATAGTGTGGGGCGTTCTTGGAATAGGGCGGGGCGTTCTTGTGATAGGGTGGGGTATTCTTGGGATAGGGGTGGGGTGTTCTTGGGATAGGGTGGGGTATTCTTGGGATAGGGGCATTCTTGGGATAGGGTGGGATATTCTTGGGATAGGGTGGGTTATTCTTGGGATAGGGCGGGTATTCGTGGGATGGGGTGTGGTATTCTTGGGATAGGGGGGCATTCTTGGGATAGGGTGGGGTATTCTTGGGATAGGATGGGGGTATTCTCAACTGTCAATCGATCAACTTTTTTCTCACACACACATACACACACATACACACACACACACACACACACACACACACACACACACACACACACACACACACACACACACACACACACACACACACCAGACCAAAGAGCCAAAGCTCAACACCCGCAAACACAACTAGGTGAGTACACACACACACACACAGTGGGGCCTCGTAGCCTGGTGGATAGCGCGCAGGACTCGTAATTCTGTGACGCGGGTTCGATTCCCGCACGAGGCAGAAACAAATGGGCAAAGTTTCTTTCACCCTAAGTGCCCCTGTTACCTAGCAGTAAATAGGTACCTGGGAGTTAGTCAGCTGTCACGGGCTGCTTCGTGGGGTGTGTGTGTGTGTGTGTGGTGTGGGGGAAAAAAAAAATAGTAGTTAGTAAATCAGTTGATTGACAGTTGAGAGGCGGGCCGAAAGAGCAAAAGCTCAACCCCCGCAAAAACACAACTAGTAAACACACACACATGCGCACACACACACACACACACAGACAGACACACACACACACACACACACACACACACACACACACACACACACACACACACCTCCAGGAAGCAGCCCGTAACAGTAACACCCAGGTACCTATTTACTGCTAGTAAACAGGGGCATCAGGGTGAAAAGAAACTCTGCCATTTATTTCCGCCATTGCCGGGGATCGATTCCCCGAGTCATAGGATTACAAGTCCCATGCGCTGTCTGTTCAGTCACCAGGCCCCTAATGTGTGTGTGTGTATGTATGTGTGCTTGTGTGGGTGCGCGCGTGTGTGTATTCACCTAGTTGTGTTTGCGGGGGTTGAGCTTTGCTCTTTCGGCCCGCCTCTCAACTGTCAATCAACTGTTTTACTAACTACTTTTTTTTCTCCACACACACACCCCAGGATGCAGCCCGTGACAGCTGACTAACTCCCAGGTACCTATTTACTGCTAGGTAATAGGGGCATTCAGGGTGAAAGAAACTTTGCCCATTTGTTTATGCCTGGTGCGGGAATCGAACACCCGCCACAGAATTACGAGACCTGCGCGCTCTCCACCAGGCTACCACGTCCCTGTGTGTGCGTGTGTGTGTGTGTGTGCGCGTGTGCATGTGTGTGCTGCACAAAATGTCTATCAGACTGTGCGACACAGTGGTTGACAGGATCAAGTAGTTAGCGTTACCTGCGGCAGGAGGCTACAGATGACAGATCTCCCAATACTCCTGCAAACTTTACATCTGTAAGCAGGAACTGGGTCAAACTTTCAAACGTTTCATTACTGCATATCCAGTCGTTGACCCTTCAGACCTGCCAGTTTAGGGTTACCTGGAACTTTACAATTACCTGATCTTTGCATAAAGCATCGAAAACTTGCTAGTGTTCTCTGTCTGGCCACATGCCCCTGCATGAGGGAGCATCCTGCGGGACGGGAACGTTAGTATCCTCACATAAGCTCTAGAACCCTTAATGTTAGCGCAAAAATGTTCATGTGCCTAATTATGCTAATAAGGAAAAAAGGCAATACACGTTACCAGGTATTGAGAAATCATTTGACAATATGAAGCTGAGATGGACATTTGAGCAGCCAGCTTACAGAACTTTAGCAGCGTTAACTTAAGAGTATGTTGTGCACTGTCTTTCAGGGAGAGAGCTATTATAATCAGCGGTGATTAATCTATCATAGTTACGAGCCTCGTCTAGTCACCTTGTGTCGACTTCTTTGTGTTGTTGATGTATGATCATAACCTGGGGAGGATGAAGAACATAAAAATGTTGTTGTCGAGGCAAACCTAAGTCTATTATATACCTGTCCCCTTGTTCGCTCCCCTTCCTACCTGAAGCAACCGGCCACGGCTTAGTCTCTCTCCCCTCGCTCTTCTCTCTTGCTTAGTCTAAATTATTCACTATTTTATAGGCTTTCACTTAAAGATATATATAATTTCAGCATGCGTAATATAACTGACAGTATACATGCTTATGTTTGCTTCTTATACACTACTGGATACTATACTAGTACTTAGTATAAGGTGATTGATGAAAGGTACGCATCGTACATGAGGCAGCCCCGACAATCCATCAGTTCCCCCTCCCTCTTTATCTCAACCCTCCAGCCCCGTCATAGTGAACTGCTCTTCCCTACCCAATATAGTGATTCCCCTCGCCCAGGCATGCTAGGGCTCCCCTCACCCTGGCAGCTACACGCCACCCTTCACTTCCACACTACTCGTCTCCACACACACCGCTTCTCAGGGCGGCAGAATTAGCCAAACGTCTCGCAAGACTTAAGTATGATAAATATTCTTGAAGGGTGGACAAGCTACGCACCATTTGTAGCCAGATACCGTCACCAAGGATTAAGAGGCAATTCAGACGCGCCACACGCCCCGCTCTGTGCCTGGGACTCCACTCTACCTTACAATCCTCTGTGCTCCTTTAAACTCCAGACCCACTAAAAAGTTATTTCCATTAAGTATAAAACATGTACGTAGGTGATGTTTAGTTATAGCATTTCCAGAATATATGAAGTGATTGGAGAGCGTTATTGACTAGAACCCGAACTCTCAACTAATTCCTCTCAGTTTGCGCGTTATGCTCCCCAAAGTACAACATGCATAGTAATATGAAAAGTAGCGCCTCATAAAAATTTACGTTTTCTATGCTAAAGTAAGATAGGCTAGGTGGGTTACTTGGGTTCGTGAGTTTCTAATAGGTTAGCACTTTGTGTTGTGTTCGTAGTGGCAGCTGCAGGGAACAGGTTGTGTTCTACACGAAGAGTGAACATAACACAACGTTTGGCGTACTAACACGCTCCAGGATAAACATTTTTGTCCTCGTATATTGTTTGCACATTATATTATTATCATTATTATTTATTTTTACTACAAATATAAAACTGATTACATTATGATTTATGTGTGTATGTGTAAAACCTCATAACATAAAATCGGGGTTAAATGTTTTAACCCCGTACAACGGAGAGAGAGAGAGAGAGACGCGTAGCTAAAGGCGAACTATTAACAGGAGAGGTACTAGCACAAGGGGATACGGCTGGAAACTGAAAACCCAAATAAGCCATAAAGATATAAATAATTTTCTTCACTGCCATAGTTAATAAATGGAAAACATTAAAAATGATGTGATGGAGGCAGAATCTATACACAGTTTCAAATGTAGACTTCAATAGGCTCAGGAACCTATACACCAGTTGATTGACAGTTGAGAGGCGAGACCAAAGAGTCGAAGTGAGCCCTGCATGAATAAGTAGATGAGTACACACGCGCGCGCGCGTACTAAAATTCAATTTTAAAAGTGTAAGGTAATAAAGATGGAGAAAGGGATAAAGGAGACCAAGAGATACCTTCACCATAAGGGGAAGGCCACTACAGGAATTGAAGAAATAACATTATTTCTGGGTTAATTCCAGCACTGTCTCCAGAGGCTCACATAAACAGGGAACCCTCTACAGCATGTGGTATGCTGGCAAACATTAGAGTGTTGTACAGAAACCTAAACCAGGGCTGTTTCTAGGCGATCCCTTCTTACTCCAATATTCGAAAATGCAACACCGACCCGGAATCTGCGCCTTGTGAAACATAAATCCGAAATCGTAGAAGTACAAAGGTTTGCAGTCACATTAATGCCAGAGCTAAGAGGGCCAAGCTATGAGGATAGGTTAAAGTAAATATATCTCACAAAACAAAAGGAGAGAAGAAACAGAGGGGAGGGGGGTATGTTAGCGACATACATGATACTGACGGGAATATAGAAGGTAGACAATGATAGCCTCTTTAATGTAAGAGAAGAAGAGAAGACATAATGGAAACTGGAAACGCTGACAAAATATATAAGGTATTACTCGTACCCCCTACAGATGGTCCAAAATTTGAACGCACTGAGAGAAGTTGTGGAAGCCGCCAATATCCACAACTTATGGGTCAGATGTTGGAAGGAATTCGAATATTAGAAAAGGTGAATTATAAGACAACAGGTACAAGAAGACTAGTAGGCAGGAACATAGAGAACTACACCTCACTCCCCAGGGATGCACTGTTAGGTCATTACTGCCAGGTAAGTACAGACGAACACAGCCAGTCTGGGGTAGTATTTTAGTAAATTAAACCATTATAAAATATTGCTGTGAATTAAGCCTAGAGCTTTGAGAGAGGCAGAGGAGGAGGAGGAGGTGTACACACGACGAGGAAGGGAAACCTCCTTAGAGGGAAGAGCACGGGGCCGCTCCCTCCATCCCTCCCTCCCTGCCCCAGTGAAACATTGATGTTGCCGGAGGGGCGGGGCGCGCTCGGGGAGGGGCGGGGGGGGGGGGGGGGGGACGGCCTAGGGGGGGAGCAACGCCTTGGGGTGGGGGTGGCAACGGGAGAGAAGCAGAGGGTGAGACACACGGGAGAACTATATGCCGTAAAACTAATAAAGGTAGGATGAGGACAAGAGGTAGAGTGACATTACTGTGAGAGGTAGAATGACGTTACTGTGAGAGAGGTAGAGTGACGTTACTGTGAGAGGTAGAGTGACGTTACTGTGAGAGAGGAGAGTGACGGTACTGTGAGAGGTAGAGTGACGGTACTGTGAGAGAGGTAGAGTGACGGTACTGTGAGAGAGGAGAGTGACGGTACTGTGAGAGGTAGAGTGACGGTACTGTGAGAGAGGAGAGTGACGGTACTGTGAGAGAGGTAGAGGTGAGCACTATACCAGTGGAGGCTGGGGGCAGATGTGACAGCTCACCACACCAGGGAACACGCTGAGATGTGGGGCATGAGGGCAGCTAGGAGGCGCTGGCATGAGGGCAGCTAGGAGGCGCTGGCATGAGGGCAGCTAGGAGGCGCTGGCATGAGGAGAGCTAGGAGGCGCTGGCGTGAGGAGAGCTAGGAGGCGCTGGCATGAGGGGAGTTATGAGCTCTAAATAATGAGAATAAAAAATGCGTGAAAATTAAGAGACTTAACGGTAAATAATAAATTTAGGATGGAAGCTGTGTACACGAGACGAGCAGCTTGATATATCAACAAGAGTAATGAAGGGCAAGGGAACGAGGATGAAACATAGTAACAAAGAATGGTAGAGAGGAAGGGTGGCCCAGAGAGCAAGGATAGTGACAGTGGTAGAGAGGAAGGGTGGCCCAGAGAGCAAGGATAGTGACAGTGGTAGAGAGGAAGGGTGGTCCAGAGAGCATGGATAGTGACAGTGGTAGAGAGGAAGGGTGGTCCAGAGAGCAAGGATAGTGACAGTGGTAGAGAGGAAGGGTGGCCCAGAGAGCAAGGATAGTGACAGTGGTAGAGAGGAAGGGTGGTCCAGAGAGCATGGATAGTGACAGTGGTAGAGAGGAAGGGTGGTCCAGAGAGCAAGGATAGTGACAGTGGTAGAGAGGAAGGATGGCCCAGAGAGCAAGGATAGTGACAGTGGTAGAGAGGAAGGGTGGTCCAGAGAGCATGGATAGTGACAGTGGTAGAGAGGAAGGGTGGCCCAGAGAGCATGGATAGTGACAGTGGTAGAGAGGAAGGGTGGTCCAGAGAGCATGGATAGTGACAGTGGTAGAGAGGAAGGGTGGCCCAGAGAGCAAGGATAGTGACAGTGGTAGAGAGGAAGGGTGGTCCAGAGAGCATGGATAGTGACAGTGGTAGAGAGGAAGGATGGCCCAGAGAGCAAGGATAGTGACAGAGGTAGAGAGGAAGGGTGGCCCAGAGAGCATGGATAGTGACAGTGGTAGAGAGGAAGGGTGGTCCAGAGAGCATGGATAGTGACAGTGGTAGAGAGGAAGGGTGGTCCAGAGAGCAAGGATAGTGACAGTGGTAGAGAGGAAGGATGGCCCAGAGAGCATGGATAGTGACAGTGGTAGAGAGGAAGGGTGGTCCAGAGAGCATGGATAGTGACAGTGGTAGAGAGGAAGGGTGGTCCAGAGAGCATGGATAGTGACAGTGGTAGAGAGGAAGGGTGGCCCAGAGAGCAAGGATAGTGACAGTGGTAGAGAGGAAGGGTGGCCCAGAGAGCATGGATAGTGACAGTGGTAGAGAGGAAGGGTGGTCCAGAGAGCATGGATAGTGACAGTGGTAGAGAGGAAGGGTGGTCCAGAGAGCAAGGATAGTGACAGTGGTAGAGAGGAAGGATGGCCCAGAGAGCATGGATAGTGACAGTGGTAGAGAGGAAGGGTGGTCCAGAGAGCATGGATAGTGACAGTGGTAGAGAGGAAGGGTGGTCCAGAGAGCATGGATAGTGACAGTGGTAGAGAGGAAGGGTGGCCCAGAGAGCAAGGATAGTGACAGTGGTAGAGAGGAAGGATGGCCCAGAGAGCATGGATAGTGACAGTGGTAGAGAGGAAGGGTGGTCCAGAGAGCATGGATAGTGACAGTGGTAGAGAGGAAGGGTGGCCCAGAGAGCATGGATAGTGACAGTGGTAGAGAGGAAGGGTGGCCCAGAGAGCAAGGATAGTGACAGTGGTAGAGAGGAAGGGTGGTCCAGAGAGCATGGATAGTGACAGTGGTAGAGAGGAAGGGTGGCCCAGAGAGCATGGATAGTGACAGTGGTAGAGAGGAAGGGTGGTCCAGAGAGCATGGATAGTGACAGTGGTAGAGAGGAAGGGTGGCCCAGAGAGCAAGGATAGTGACAGTGGTAGAGAGGAAGGGTGGTCCAGAGAGCATGGATAGTGACAGTGGTAGAGAGGAAGGGTGGTCCAGAGAGCATGGATAGTGACAGTGGTAGAGAGGAAGGGTGGCCCAGAGAGCAAGGTATAGGTGCTGGGAGGAGTGAGGCACCAGCACTGCTCTTAACAACTCTTCAAGATATACTGTTTCATTGTTTCATTGATGTAGGGTCCATCTCTGGCCTCGTGCACACACTCACCATCTCTGGCCTCGTGCACACTCCCACCATCTCTGGTCTCGTGCACACTCCCACCATCTCTGGCCTCTTGTACACACTCACCATCTCTGGTCTCGTGCACACTCCCACCATCTCTGGCCTCGTGCACACTCCCACCATCTCTGGCCTCGTGCACACACTCACCATCTCTGGTCTCGTGCACACTCCCACCATCTCTGACCTCGAGCACACACTCACCATCTCTGGTCTCGTGCACACTCCCACCATCTGTGGTCTCGCTTGTTACTTTACTAGCTTCTCTCCTCACCATTAACCTTCTCTGCACAATTACCTTCTCCTTGTCGTACTTCTCCCACCCTCACTACTCTTATCCTCACTCTCTCCTCGTCTCACTACTCTCATCCTCACTCTCTCCTCGTCTCACTACTCTCATCCTCACTCTCTCCTCGTCTCACTATTCACAATTTTTTTCTCCAACTTCTTGTTAACTTGCCTCCTTTCACACATACCCATTCACCCCTCAGAGTAACACCATTCACCCCTCAGAGTAACACCATTCACCCCTCAGAGTAACACCATTCACCCCTCAGAGTAACTTACCCATTCACCCCTCAGAGTAACACCATTCACCCCTCAGAGTAACACCATTCACCCCTCAGAGTAACATACACATTCACCCCTCAGAGTAACACCATTCACCCCTCAGAGTAACTTACCCATTCACCCCTCAGAGTAACACCATTCACCCCTCAGAGTAACATACCCATTCACCCCTCAGAGTAACACCATTCACCCCTCAGAGTAACACCATTCACCCCTCAGAGTAACACCATTCACCCCTCAGAGAAACATACACATTCACCCCTCAGAGTAACACCATTCACCCCTCAGAGTAACACCATTCACCCCTCAGAGTAACACCATTCACTCCTCAGAGTAACTTACCCATTCACCCCTCAGAGTAACATACACATTCACCCCTCAGAGTAACACCATTCACCCCTCAGAGTAACATACACATTCACCCCTCAGAGTAACACCATTCACCCCTCAGAGTAACACCATTCACTCCTCAGAGTAACATACACATTCACCCCTCAGAGTAACACCATTCACCCCTCAGAGTAACACCATTCACCCCTCAGAGTAACACCATTCACCCCTCAGAGTAACTTACCCATTCACCCCTCAGAGTAACACCATTCACCCCTCAGAGTAACACCATTCACCCCTCAGAGTAACATACACATTCACTCCTCAGAGTAACACCATTCACCCCTCAGAGTAACATACACATTCACCCCTCAGAGTAACTTACCCATTCACCCCTCAGAGTAACATACACATTCACCCCTCAGAGTAACACCATTCACCCCTCAGAGTAACACCATTCACCCCTCAGAGTAACACCATTCACCCCTCAGAGTAACTTACCCATTCACCCCTCAGAGTAACACCATTCACCCCTCAGAGTAACATACACATTCACCCCTCAGAGTAATACCATTCACCCCTCAGAGTAACACCATTCACCCCTCAGAGTAACATACACATTCACCCCTCAGAGTAACTTACCCATTCACCCCTCAGAGTAACATACACATTCACCCCTCAGAGTAACACCATTCACCCCTCAGAGTAACCCCATTCACCCCTCAGAGTAACATACACATTCACCCCTCAGAGTAACTTACCCATTCACCCCTCAGAGTAACATACACATTCACCCCTCAGAGTAACACCATTCACCCCTCAGAGTAACATACACATTCACCCCTCAGAGTAACACCATTCACCCCTCAGAGTAACACCATTCACCCCTCAGAGTAACATACACATTCACCCCTCAGAGTAACACCATTCACCCCTCAGAGTAACATACACATTCACCCCTCAGAGTAACACCATTCACCCCTCAGAGTAACATACCCATTCACCCCTCAGAGTAACATACCCATTCACCCCTCAGAGTAACTTACCCATTCACCCCTCAGAGTAACATACACATTCACCCCTCAGAGTAACACCATTCACCCCTCAGAGTAACATACCCATTCACCCCTCAGAGTAACATACCCATTCACCCCTCAGAGTAACATACACATTCACCCCTCAGAGTAACATACACATTCACCCCTCAGAGTAACATACCCATTCACCCCTCAGAGTAACATACACATTCACCCCTCAGAGTAACATACACATTCACCCCTCAGAGTAACACCATTCACCCCTCAGAGTAACATACACATTCACCCCTCAGAGTAACATACCCATTCACCCCTCAGAGTAACATACCCATTCACCCCTCAGAGTAACATACACATTCACCTCTCAGAGTAACAACATTCACCCCTCAGAGTAACATACACATTCACCCCCATGCAAACTCTTATTGCAAGGGTGGTATATTCCTCCGGCGCTCCTCCCTGACCTTGCCAGTACGGACCACATTTACGAGACCACCTTTGTAGACGATGAGTCACAATACCGAGGCTGAAGGTGTGCTGACCAAACCACACACCAGAAAAGGAGACGACGACGTTTCGGTCCGTCAAGGACCATTATCAGGTCCATTGTGCGGGGAGCGAGGGAGGGTGGGAGGGAGAAGAAGTAAGGCAAGAGTGAGGTGAGGAGCAGGGAGAGGAGGTAATTCCTAGAAGGAAAGAGCAAGGCGAAGAGGTAAGAAGCAGAAAGGGGCACGGCTGGGATGGGTGTAATAATAACATGACGGAAGAAACGGAACGTAAGAATAAGAGAAAGAAAGAAAGAGAAAAAAGGGGATAAGTTTATGTCAGGTCACGTTTGTTAGAAAGGTTGGAGCATTTGAGTATGTACTGTGAAAGGGAAGAGTCCACAGCAACACAGCCAGGACTCAGGCTCATGTTGGGTGTATCAGAGCCGCGTCACCACCACGGCGTCTGTGTACAGTAGAGGCGGGAAACATTATTTTAGAGGGAGACCAATCAATAGGATGATTAAGAGTCCCTAACGAGACAGAAGAGAACACTGTGTCAGCAGACTTAACACTTCTCTTGTGTTCCTTAAGTCTGTCATACAGTGTACGACCGGAGAGGACAAGACAACTTTGGAGTAGCCACCAGCAGCACTAGCAGCAGGAGGAGCAGTGTGGACCAGGTTACTACGAAGAATGTTAGTGTGTCGAAAGTTTGTTTCTAATGTCAATTGGTGAGAACTTCCGTTGTGGTGGTGTTCATCGTCTGCTTCCTCTCCTCCTCACCGAGGCTGCCGTGGCACCATCAACCCCCGGTTGCAACACTCATCTTGCAATTGACGTTTACCTCATCTCCTTTATCGTCGCTTCACTCTCCCAAACATGGTTCCCCCTCACAAGCTAAAGCCTTCATATTATACAGGCATGAGTGTGTATGCTCTCCTTGCCTGGGCCTCTCTCCTCCTGCCCCTCCTCCTCAACTCTCCAGTAGGCCTACCACACATTCACTTGTGGCGGCCTCCTCATATTTTAGTCAGCGAACATTTTCCCCTTCCCTGCGTCTCAACAGTGCTCCCCTTCCCATGACTCTCTCCTCCCTTCCATCACACCGTCTCGCAATCAACTCGTCCTTTCCCTTCTTTTCAGTCAGCAAGCTCCCCTCTCTCTTGACTGTGGCCCCTCCCTTCCTTCCCCTTCCCCTCCGCCCCTCCATCCTTCCCTCCTTTCCCAGACGCCGCGCCGGCCCCCCAAGCTCCTGCTCTCTTCCCTCTTTAGCTTCAATTAATTTGTTCCCTTTCTCTCCTCTGGAATTACTCGGCTTCTCTCCCCCCCCCTGACTGTCCACCAGTCTCCCCTGACTGTCTACCAGTCTCCCCTGACTGTCCACCAGTCTCCCCTGACTGTCCACCAGTCTCCCCTGACTGTCCACCAGTCTCCCCTGACTGTCCACCAGTCTCCCCTAACTGTCCACCAGTCTCCCCTAACTGTCCACCAGTCTCCCCTAACTGTCCACCAGTCTCCCCTGACTGTCCACCAGTCTCCCCTAACTGTCCACCAGTCTCCCCTAACTGTCCACCAGTCTCCCCTAACTGTCCACCAGTCTCCCCTGACTGTCCACCAGTCTCCCCTAACTGTCCACCAGTCTCCCCTGACTGTCCACCAGTCTCCCCTGACTGTCCACCAGTCTCCCCTAACTGTCCACCAGTCTCCCCTAACTGTCCACCAGTCTCCCCTGACTGTCCACCAGTCTCCCCTGACTGTCCACCAGTCTCCCCTGACTGTCCACCAGTCTCCCCTGACTGTCTACCAGTCTCCCCTGACTGTCCACCAGTCTCCCCTGACTGTCCACCAGTCTCCCCTGACTGTCCACCAGTCTCCCCTGACTGTCCACCAGTCTCCCCTGACTGTCCACCAGCCTCCCCTAACTGTCCACCAGTCTCCCCTGACTGTCCACCAGTCTCCCCTGACTGTCCACCAGTCTCCCCTGACTGTCCACCAGTCTCCCCTGACTGTCCACCAGTCTCCCCTGACTGTCCACCAGTCTCCCCTGACTGTCCACCAGCCTCCCCTGACTGTCCACCAGTCTCCCCTGACTGTCCACCAGCCTCCCCTGACTGTCCACCAGCCTCCCCTGATTGTCTACCAGTCTCCCCTGACTGTCTACCAGTCTCCCCTGACTGTCTACCAGTCTCCCCTGACTGTCCACCAGCCTCCCCTGACTGTCCACCAGCCTCCCCTGACTGTCTACCAGTCTCCCCTGACTGTCCACCAGTCTCCCCTGACTGTCTACCAGTCTCCCCTGACTGTCCACCAGTCTCCCCTGACTGTCCACCAGCCTCCCCTGACTGTCCACCAGCCTCCCCTGACTGTCTACCAGTCTCCCCTGACTGTCCACCAGTCTCCCCTGACTGTCCACCAACCTCCCCTGAGGGACCACCAACCTCCCCTGAGGGACCACCAACCTCCCCTGAGGGACCACCAACCTCCCCTGAGGGACCACCAGCCTCCCCTGAGGGACCACCAGCCTCCCCTGAGGGACCACCAACCTCCCCTGAGGGACCACCAGCCTCCCCTGAGGGACCACCAACCTCCCCTGAGGGACCACCAACCTCCCCTGAGGGACCACCAACCTCCCCTGAGGGACCACCAACCTCCCCTGAGGGACCACCAACCTCCCCTGAGGGACCACCAACCTCCCCTGAGGGACTACCAGCGTCCCCTGAGGGGCCACCAGCCTCCCCTGAGGGACCACCAGCCTCCCCTGAGGAACCACCAACCTCCCCTGAGGGACCACCAACCTCCCCTGAGGGACCACCAGCCTCCCCTGAGGGACCACCAACCTCCCCTGAGGGACCACCAACCTCCCCTGAGGGACCACCAGCCTCCCCTGAGGGACCACCAACCTCCCCTGAGGGACCACCAACCTCCCCTGAGGGACCACCAGCCTCCCCTGAGGGACCACCAACCTCCCCTGAGGGACCACCAACCTCCCCTGAGGGACCACCAGCCTCCCCTGAGGGACCACCAACCTCCCCTGGGGGACCACCAGCCTCCCCTGAGGGACCACCAGCCTCCCCTGAGGGTCATCTACTAATGCTGTAGTTTTTCAAGCACAGAATAGAAAATAAAACCAAATACCATTGCGAGGAGACGTGGTGAGTGTAGCCCACGACCCCCTGAACCCCCTGGCGTCTCTCTCCTGCTGTGCTGCTGTGACTCTCACCCCTCAGCCCCTCCTGGTCACCCCTGGCTGGCCTCCAAGACTGGTGGAAGAGTCCCCTGGGCCCCTGGGCGTGGTGGTGGGGGGACACACAGCCCTCCCTCTCGCGGCGTCTTGCGGGCTCCGCCATCGCTGCCACCTTGCCGCAGGGCGGGGGAGGGCGCCGCCGGCCACCCCACCCTCGGCCCCCGTTCACTTCCCGTAAACTATTTCCTCTATTTCCTTTCCTTTCCGGTCCTGTTTTATGGCCTCTAGGGTGAGTTAGGTCCTTTGTGCCTTGGACTTTTTTTACAATAACTTTCTTATATATGGAAGTCTTAGTTTTCCTATTTTATCATTGGAGTCACATATTTTGGTTTAAATTTGCAGATTTGAAATTCGCCATGTCGTGTAGGCTTTACTGACATACAGACCACTTTACAAGTGTGTTGTTGTTCACTTTACAAGTGAACAACACAACACTCATAAAGGTCACCGTACAGGTAAAGTGATGCACTGTCAACACGTATTAACAACTGCTGTATTTTGTCCACGTGTCATCACCACACTCGGGTCTAAACACACCACAATATTTGACTAATTATTTGAACAAATCCATTTGATGCATCACGCTGTTGTGATTTCTGTGTGTTTTGACTAATTAATTGTTATTTGTAGAAACGTTCTTAACGAAGAAACACACTCTCTCTTTCACACATAAAGCAGAGGCTGGGCTGAACACTGCACTCTCTCCTGTAAGAGTGAACCAGACTAATAAGTTCGGGAACTGAACATCTCTCAAACCATTAAGCTCACAGTTTTTTGCTATTCTTATTAATTTGCTAAATATAATTGGCGAAGAAAAATGGCGCTATTACCATTTGTCTTCGTTCTTGACTTATAATCGCGGCTCCTGGGAAAACATGGCGGGAAGGAAGTAGTTGGGCACATTACTTTGCACCTAATGTTCACTTAGCAGTAAATAGGCACTCCTGGAATTAGGTAAGTGTTATGGGGTTGGATCTCTGGAAGGGTCAGTAGTGATAAGAACACAGGCCGTCTGGCCTTAACAACGGTGACTGTTACAATATTCTGACGACCTGCAGTGACCACTACGGTATTGTTCCCACTCTCATACAGTACACACACAGCAAAAAAAAAAAAAATAAAAACCCTCCGAGAGAATGATGATAATGGGCGACAAAATGGACAAAAGAGGAACTCATTTGTGGCCACCGCGGGTGATATAACATTATAAACCCCACAAAGTGCGGCCCCGAGGCAGGGAAATGATGTGGTGGGAACTTGCACAACAAGTTATGCCACAACAATGACAGCGCTTTTCTCTGCACTGATTCTCATTCGTTTAGAATATTGCTGTGTCGACGTCTTCTTGATAGTCCAGATGGAGAATATATATATCTGTTGTTGCTGGTTATCCTGAGATGATTTCGGGGCTTAGCGTCCCCGCGGCCCGGGCCTCGACCAGGCTTCCAATTTTGTTACACATCCCCAGGAAGCAGCCCGTTGCAGCTGTCTAACTCCCAGGTACCTATTTATTGTTAGATGAACAGGGAGCATCAAGGTGATAGAAACTGTTCATTTGTTTCTGCTTCCGCTGGGATAGAACCCAAAACCTTAAGACTACGAATCCAGAGCGCTGTCCACTCAGCCGTCAGGCCACTCCTGCAATCCTGCTGGCAGAAGGCAGGATGGCATTTCATGCAATCCTGCTAGCAAGAAATTATAAGACATATCAGGATTTAAACATGGGAAATGGCTAAAGGTCAGGTCCCAAGTTACTACACAAAAGTATTCAGTAGAAGGATGATGGATATGGTAGAGACTGAAGATAATTCCAACAGAAATTAGAGTAGTAATTAAGTACAGCGTGAAAACACTCGCCATCAGAGGAACGAGACTCGCCTCCTTTCTCCCAGGACTTACAATATACTGGAGGCAAACCAGAGGGTTGTTCAGTAGACGGTGCCAGGTCAAGCAGACTGTGATGTGATGTGAGCGGTGTGTTAGAGTGATGACAGGATGCCAGATCGTGTGTGCCAGGTAACCAGTTACTAGCATCACCCGGCAGGAGCACTCCTCCTCAGGCACCAAATCTGGTGGACACATCACGTGTCAAAATATACCCTTCTATTTTGGGTTATAGTTGGTATCACTTCATTCATTTTCACCGAGAGTTGTGTATGATCGGAGCCTTTACGGACAGGCACTCCAGATATATATATATAGATCCCAATGTCAGGAAGGCTGATAAGGCTTATCTGGGATCCCCCAGGCTCGCTACGGCCTTCCCCCAGGATGCAACCTACAACAGTTAACTAACTCCTGGATAACTATTTGCCACTAAGTGAACACAGGCATCGATTGAAAGGAAAAATGCCCAATCGTCTCTGCTCCAAGGCGGGGAAATAGAACCCGTGACCTTCCTGTATTGAACTTGAAGAATTTATTAAACGTAAAAATTTAACTTGTGTAATGACCTAACTACTAGATAGTGGAGTCTTCACCGCCATCTCATCATTTGTATTTACCAATATTGTAAATTCTACTTAAAACAAAAAACAGCAAATTAACACAACACAATAATTGTGCCGGAAACATCTAGGCAGAATTATCCGGGAGAAATTAGTGTAGTGCCTAACTGGCTCCGTTAGTAAGAGGCGCTACAGCACCAGCAAACATGCTGTAACACACACATCATCATTCATCAAATAATAGTTCTCTTCTGAATATGTGAAGATCAAAATGTCGAACATAAAAATTGTGAGAAATTTATCATGACTGCACACAATTGACTTTTCTTCCCTTACTCGTCCCTTTCCCAGATGATAACCTGACAACGTCGTCCAGGCAACTTGCGACAACAATCCTGGAGGATGCAGTAGTACTCCGGGTTGCAATCCTTTTACCATGTCGTGGCCTAGTTGTCTGGAGATGTGCCTGGGAACACCCACCGCACTGGTTCGAATCCTCATCACGGCTACTACGGATTTTCTCTTTGATGCAGTCACGTTGGTGTGATTACTGTGTGTGTAACTTGTGATAACTGTCTCCTGGCAGGTATGGTCGCCCCTTGTGTACCTAATGCGCAACACCATCAGGCCAAGGTCAGACACATATATGAATGAGCTTGGGAGGATTTAAATAGGAGCTGCCTCGTGTGGGCCAATATGCCTTCTTCATTTCTTTGTTTTCCTTCTTATTCTCGCTGCTAGATGTCTCTCAGTCTGTACCCTCTTAGTTGTCCGTGAGTAATACACAACGCTGCACTTTGAACACCCTCAACACAATGTTTGGAGCTGGTCTATTCTCTATAAACATTTTCATTTCATATCTTTATTATGCACCCCATACCCATCCCGTGTATAAACGTATAGTGAAAATATAATTTTCGAAGCTATATATAATTTTGCGTTTATTATACGTCTCAAACTGGCATATTTAATACATTTGTCCCCTGAGAACATATAGTAAGCCGGGTATTGCCAGGGTAGCTGGGTATTGCCAGGGTAGCCGGGTATTGCCATGGTAGCCGGGTATTGCCAGGGTAGCCGGGTATTGCCAGGGTAGCTGGGTATTGCCAGGGTAGCCGGGTATTGCCATGGTAGCCGGGTATTGCCAGGGTAGCCGGGTATTGCCAGGGTAGCTGGGTATTGCCAGGGTAGCCGGGTATTGCCAGGGTAGCCGGGTATTGCCAGGGTAGCTGGGTATTGCCAGGGTAGCCGGGTATTGCCATGGTAGCCGGGTATTGCCAGGGTAGCCGGGTATTGCCAGGGTAGCTGGGTATTGCCAGGGTAGCCGGGTATTGCCAGGGTAGCCGGGTATTGCCAGGGTAGCCGGGTATTGCCAGGGTAGCTGGGTATTGCCAGGGTAGCCGGGTATTGCCAGGGTAGCCGGGTATTGCCAGGGTAGCTGGGTATTGCCAGGGTAGCCGGGTATTGCCAGAGTAGCCGAGTATTGCCAGGGTAGCCGGGTATTGCCAGAGTAGCCGGGTATTGCCAGGGTAGCCGGGTATTGCCAGGGTAGCTGGGTATTGCCAGGGTAGCCACCAGGATGCCAAAACAATACCTGCTTGCATATATTTTTTTCCAATTACAGGCAAAATAATACTTTGCGGACATGTATCGATTATATTATTATGACGATATTCCAAGAGTCGTCGTGGGGTTCAAATTGGCACAGTGTCAAATGGTACTTGTTTCACTTACGCTAACACCAATCCGACCATGTTGGGCACATACCCCACAGGAATCGGTGAGCAAACTCTGGCCTTCACTCTCAGACCCATTCTAATCATATATATTTAATTGATTTTGGTAGTTGTAGTCAACTAGTGCAGAATATGTTTTCGGTGCTATGTTATAAATTGATGAAATATATCTTAACTAGTTACACGAATTTCAATAGTATTTTGGAGGAAATAATGATTCATACCAACGAAGAAAAGTATATAATTTTGGGAAGCATACTGTTATAGTTATGGGAGTGTTGCCATGGAGACCACAACAAGCGCTCTGGAAGGTGAGCAAGAATCCGCAAAAGGAAAAAGATGTCGTTTTTTGTGCAATATCTGTGTCACTGTTTATGACATATGTTAAGCTGCGAACCTTAAGGCTTCAGACAATGTGCTCGGCACAAAGGTGTGGCTTCAGACGACAATTTAAATGAAAATATCTCACATTCATGTTGATGTTTATGTGTGGCGGTTAAATTTCCAGCGGCTCAGTCGTAACGATGTGTCACATTTGTAATGTTTTGCGTCTTGGGGCCTTTGTTGACCCTTTGGCACCAACTGTTGGGAGTTTCGTCGTTAAATATTAAGGTAAATGTTTATGACCTAGAACAACTATCAAAACAACATTCTCGGGACCTCATTTATGTCGTCAGCTGATGCTGATCTATCAGAAATACACATAATTTTTTACTCAAACATTGTTAGTACGTTTCATATTTTTTACCTGTAAACTGGACAACTTACATCCACGCAATACGAATACCGATCACATCATCTTCAACTTCAGTGACCCACAGCAATGATGGCTCAGTCTGATGCACAGCTCTTTGGCTTCACATAAAATGCCGAGCAGTTGCTGAATTGTACAACTCCACAAAGATATATATATATATATATATATATATATATATATATATATATATATATATATATATATATATATATATAGGGAAGGGAGTACCACCTCTGGCTGGAAGAAGGGGGACCCATAGCCTCGGAGGAAACCACACATAACGCATTGGAGGGAATGTAGGTCCCCTCCAATACAGTTTCTGTGTGCTTTTCTCCTACCACCCCCTTCCCCTTTTTTTTTTTTCCTTTATTGTGTATTTAAAGGTTACAAAACATACAAGACAAATGCCTAAAGGTTATGGATCTCTTGAAGCTCCTCCGCTTCTGGACAGGAACCGAGGACGCAGCAAGCATTTCCCCTCTGGATCGCCACACTGAGACGCTGAAACAAAAAACTGGAAGCCCTTGGGTCTCTGGTGACGTCAATGAGCTTGGAACCCAATTCCTTGAGAAATCCCAAGGCACTCTTGCCCCATGGGCCATGCGTCTCAGACGCTATGGGAATAAAGAGGTATTGACCTTCCAGTCGCCTGTACTTGAGTGATTTTGCTGTTTCCCTGTGGTTGGCCGCCCCACCTGCTTGATCAGCTCCGAAGTGTACATAGGTGTCAGCCAGGGTGGATACACATGTGTAGTCCCACACCAACTGTCTACCCTCCTTCCATGAGTATATGGTGATGCCATCAGGGCGAAGTGCGGGGAAATCCGGGTTTTGGACCCCTAGGAAGCGAGGTTCTCTCTCCGCTGGGCACCCAGCTGAGATGAGGCTTCTCTTGATGATGTCATTGACCTCGCTGTGTCTTGCATGCCAGCCCTTTGTGCTTCCGCAATGCAACCCATGCAGTCCGTATTGGTCTGCTTCCACCCTGTTGCAAATTCACTTGTATTTGTATTTGTATTTATATATTGTATTTACAATATATATATATATATATATATATATATATATATATATATATATATATATATATATATATATATATACACGAACAAGCCTGAATGGTCCCCAGGCATATATGCAACTGAAAACTCACACCCCAGAAGTGACTCGAACCCATACTGCCAGGAGCACTCTGCAACTGGTGTACAGGACCCCTTAACCACTCGACCATCACAACCGGACAAAAGATGATCGTAGCCGAGGCTAATTCCCCATCATCCCGCCGGCACTCTGATGGTAATCTTAAAAAATACCATGCCTATGATTCCTAAGGTTCTGGGTTCAAACCCCAGCTGAGGCGGAAACAAGTGGGCAGAGTTTCTTTTACCCTGATTCACCTGTTCATGTAGCAGTAAATAGGTACCTGGGAGTTAGACAGCTGCTACGGGCAGCTTCCTGGGGAATGTGTATCAACAAGGAGGCCTGGTCGAGGACCGGGCCGCCGGGACGCTAAGCCCCGAAAACATCTCAAGATAACCTCAAGATAAAGGAGCAAATAAATATATAACATTAGCAGCGTATTCAAGGCTGGATGAAATTAAAATAGCCTTATGAGTCTACACTTGAATGAACAGAAACAAACTCTGAAATCGTCTACAAGTTTACCATCGGGTTATTAATATAAATAAATGTGCCAAACCACAACGAAAGGCTGATATATAAGCCTTACAACACTGAAAAAAGACCGAGGGGATATAATTATGACATACATTGGTATACTGACCAACTAGCAAGGGTAAACAGGATGGTTACACATGGGGAGTGAGCACACGAGTGAGCCACACACTACAAGCTGCTTCAGTGAGCGGGTAGTCAATGATCAGTGAGAGCTACACTACAAGTGTCATGGACTGATAGAGCTACACTACATACAAGCTCATGGGCTGATAGAGCTACACTACAAGTGTCATGGACTGATAGAGCTACACTACATACTAGCTCATGGGCTGATAGAGCTACACTACAAGTGTCATGGACTGATAGAGCTACACTACATACTAGCTCATGGGCTGATAGAGCTACACTACAAGTGTCATGGACTGATAGAGCTACACTACATACTAGCTCATGGGCTGATAGAGCTACACTACATACTAGCTCATGGGCTAATAGAGCTACACTACATACTAGCTCATGGGCTGATAGAGCTACACTACATACTAGCTCATGGGCTGATAGAGCTACACTACATACTAGCTCATGGGCTGATAGAGCTACACTACATACTAGCTCATGGACTGATAGAGCTACACTACATACTAGCTCATGGGCTGATAGAGCTACACTACATACTAGCTCATGGGCTGATAGAGCTACACTACATACTAGCTCATGGGCTGATAGAGCTACACTACATACTAGCTCATGGGCTGATAGAGCTACACTACATACTAGCTCATGGGCTAATAGAGCTACACTACATACTAGCTCATGGGCTGATAGAGCTACACTACATACTAGCTCATGGGCTGATAGAGCTACACTACATACTAGCTCATGGGCTGATAGAGCTACACTACATACTAGCTCATGGACTGATAGAGCAACACTACATACTAGCTCATGGGCTGATAGAGCTACACTACATACTAGCTCATGGGCTGATAGAGCTACACTACATACTAGCTCATGGGCTGATAGAGCTAGACTACAAGTGTCATGGACTGATAGAGCTAGACTACAAGCGTCATGGACTGATAGAGCTAGACTACAAGTGTCATGGGCTGATAGAGCTAGACTACAAGTGTCATGGACTGATAGAGCTAGACTACAAGTGTCATGGGCTGATAGAGCTAGACTACAAGTGTCATGGGCTGATAGAGCTAGACTACAAGTGTCATGGACTGATAGAGCTACACTACAAGTGTCATGGGCTGATAGAGCTAGACTACAAGTGTCATGGGCTGATAGAGCTAGACTACAAGTGTCATGGACTGATAGAGCTAGACTACAAGTGTCATGGGCTGATAGAGCTAGACTACAAGTGTCATGGACTGATAGAGCTAGACTACAAGCGTCATGGACTGATAGAGCTAGACTACAAGTGTCATGGGCTGACAGAGCTAGACTACAAGTGTCATGGGCTGACAGAGCTAGACTACAAGTGTCATGGACTGATAGAGCTAGACTACAAGTGTCATGGGCTGACAGAGCTAGACTACAAGTGTCATGGGCTGACAGAGCTAGACTACAAGTGTCATGGGCTGACAGAGCTAGACTACAAGTGTCATGGGCTGACAGAGCTAGACTACAAGTGTCATGGGCTGACAGAGCTAGACTACAAGTGTCATGGACTGATAGAGCTAGACTACAAGTGTCATGGGCTGACAGAGCTAGACTACAAGTGTCATGGGCTGACAGAGCTAGACTACAAGTGTCATGGGCTGACAGAGCTAGACTACAAGTGTCATGGGCTGACAGAGCTAGACTACAAGTGTCATGGGCTGACAGAGCTAGACTACAAGTGTCATGGACTGATAGAGCTAGACTACAAGTGTCATGGGCTGACAGAGCTAGATTACAAGTGTCATGGGCTGACAGAGCTAGACTACAAGTGTCATGGGCTGACAGAGCTAGACTACAAGTGTCATGGGCTGACAGAGCTAGACTACAAGTGTCATGGGCTGACAGAGCTAGACTACAAGTGTCATGGGCTGACAGAGCTAGACTACAAGTGTCATGGACTGATAGAGCTAGACTACAAGTGTCATGGGCTGACAGAGCTAGACTACAAGTGTCATGGGCTGACAGAGCTAGACTACAAGTGTCATGGGCTGACAGAGCTAGACTACAAGTGTCATGGACTGATAGAGCTAGACTACAAGTGTCATGGGCTGACAGAGCTAGACTACAAGTGTCATGGGCTGACAGAGCTAGACTACAAGTGTCATGGGCTGACAGAGCTAGACTACAAGTGTCATGGGCTGACAGAGCTAGACTACAAGTGTCATGGGCTGACAGAGCTAGACTACAAGTGTCATGGGCTGACAGAGCTAGACTACAAGTGTCATGGGCTGACAGAGCTAGACTACAAGTGTCATGGACTGATAGAGCTAGACTACAAGTGTCATGGGCTGATAGAGCTAGACTACAAGTGTCATGGGCTGACAGAGCTAGACTACAAGTGTCATGGGCTGACAGAGCTAGACTACAAGTGTCATGGGCTGACAGAGCTAGACTACAAGTGTCATGGGCTGACAGAGCTAGACTACAAGTGTCATGGGCTGACAGAGCTAGACTACAAGTGTCATGGGCTGACAGAGCTAGACTACAAGTGTCATGGGCTGACAGAGCTAGACTACAAGTGTCATGGGCTGACAGAGCTACACTACATAGCTAGCTTATGGGCTCAGAAAGCTGGACTGTAAAGAAAAGTTGATGGAGCTGGAGTTCATAACATTTGAAGAAAAAAAGACAAAGAGAACATGATCACGATATATAAGATTCCTAGAGCAATTGGCATAATAGACAAAGACTAGTAAAGCAGGATATTCAGATGAGAAACAGGAATATAATTAAGCAATTCAATACTCTGGCAGTGAATTGCCATAAGTATAAAAGGAAAAGTGTTGAGAACAACGGCCCACGCCGTTAAAAAAAAAACGTGTATGACATAAAAGAAGCAGCAAGAGATTCAGTCAGCTATTACAGTAAGTAATCTGCAGGTGGAGAGTGTGCGGGAAAGACTACGACTAAATATAGTAAAGAATACCACAATGGGCGAGCGAGGGAGTGGGAACAGGAGTAGAATAGGTAGAGAGGAGGAGGAGGAGTGCACTTTATTGGGAGAGAAAGTGGGTGGCAGGAGAGGCAAGTCAGGAGGCCTGAGCGTGCACATGATCATCATCCCCATAGTTACAGTGACTGGTGTTTCGTACACTGCAGCTCCTGCATGTGCATTGTAAAAACTTTGACGCCACGGCGGGTTGTGCTGGTTTGGGTCTGGAGTGTTGTGTAGGAGCTGAAGCGCTTAAGCTTAAGCCACACCCGATCATTACAGCTGTAAGTGTACAGCACCACACCAACAACGTACTCGTTATACACCCTGTATGCCTAGTATAGTGCGGCCACATATACATGAAGCTCTATACATACACCAGCACACGCTCATCACCATCACCACCACACGCTCATCACCATCACCACCACACGCTCATCACCATCACTACCACACGCTCATCACCATCACTACCACACTCTCATCACCACCACACGCTCATCACCATCACCACCACACGCTCATCACCACCACCACCACACGCTCATCACCATCACTACCACACGCTCATCACCACCACCACCACACGCTCATCACCATCACCACCATACGCTCATCACCACCACCACCACACGCTCATCACCATCACTACCACACGCTCATCACCACCACCACCAAACGCTCATCACCACCACCACCACACGCTCATCACCATCACTACCACACGCTCATCACCATCACCACCACACGCTCATCACCATCACCACCACACGCTCATCACCATCACCACCACACGCTCATCACCACCACCACCACACGCTCATCACCATCACCACCACACGCTCATCACCATCACCACCACACGCTCATCACCATCACCACCACACGCTCATCACCATCACCACCACACGCTCATCACCATCACCACCACACGCTCATCACCATCACCACCACACGCTCATCAAAATCACCACCACACGCTCATCACCATCACCACCACACGCTCATCACCACCACCACCACACGCTCATCACCATCACCACCACACGCTCATCACCATCACCACCACACGCTCATCACCATCACCACACGCTCATCACCACCACCACCACACGCTCATCACCATCACCACCATACGCTCATCACCACCACCACCACACGCTCATCACCATCACTACCATACGCTCATCACCACCACCACCACACGCTCATCACCATCACCACCACACGCTCATCACCATCACTACCATACGCTCATCACCACCACTACCACACGCTCATCACCACCACCACCACACGCTCATCACTATCACTACCATACGTTCATCACCACCACCACCACACGCTCATCACCACCACACGCTCATCACCACCACACGCTCATCACCATCACTACCATACGCTCATCACCACCACACGCTCGTCACCATCACTACCACACGCTCATCACCTGTCACCACCACACGCTCATCACCATCACCACCACACGCTCATCCCCATCACTACCATACGCTCATCACCATCACCACCACACGCTCATCCCCATCACTACCATACGCTCATCACCATCACCACCACACGCTCATCCCCATCACTACCATACGCTCATCACCATCACCACCACACGCTCATCCCCATCACTACCATACGCTCATCACCATCACCACCACACGCTCATCCCCATCACTACCATACGCTCATCACCATCACCACCACACGCTCATCCCCATCACTATCATACGCTCATCACCATCACCACCACACGCTCATCCCCATCACTATCATACGCTCATCACCATCACCACCACACGCTCATCCCCATCACTATCATACGCTCATCACCATCACCACCACACGCTCATCCCCATCACTATCATACGCTCATCACCATCACCACCACACGCTCATCCCCATCACTATCATACGCTCATCACCATCACCACCACACGCTCATCCCCATCACTATCATACGCTCATCACCATCACCACCACACGCTCATCCCCATCACTATCATACGCTCATCACCATCACCACCACACGCTCATCATTATCTCATACCCGCACGTCAGTGGCGATCAACTCACCATTCTACTGTTACTTCCACTCTCCCTCGCCACCCCTTCACTTGCTCTCCCACCCTGCTCTCTCCCACCCTGCTCTCTCTCTCACCCTGCCCCCTCCCACCCTGCCCCCTCCCACCCTGCTCCCTCCCACCCTGCACTCTCTCTCACCCTGCTCTCTCCCACCCTGCTCTCTCCCACCCTGCCCCCTCCCACCCTGCTCCCTCCCACCCTGCTCCCTCCCACCCTGCTCCCTCCCACCCTGCTCTCTCTCTCACCCTGCTCTCTCCCACCCTGCTCTCTCTCTCACCCTGTCCCCTCCCACCCTGCTCCCTCCCACCCTGCTCTCTCCCACCCTGCTCTCTCCCACCCTGCCCCCTCCCACCCTGCTCCCTCCCACCCTGCTCCCTCCCACCCTGCTCTCTCTCCCACCCTGCTCTCTCTCTCACCCTGCTCTCCCTCACCCTGCCCCCTCCCACCCTGCTCCCTCCCACTCTGCTCTCTCTCACCCTGCTCTCTCCCAGCCTGCTATCTCTCACCCTGCTCTCCCTCACCCAGCCCCCTCCCACCCTGCTCCCTCTCACCCTGCTCTCTCTCTCACCCTGCTCTCTCCCACCCTGCTCTCTCTATCACCCTGCCCCCTCCCACCCTGCTCCCTCCCACCCTGCTCTCTCTCTCACCCTGCTCTCTCCCACCCTGCTCTCTCTATCACCCTGCCCCCTCCCACCCTGCTCCCTCCCACCCTGCTCTCTCTCTCACCCTGCTCTCTCCCACCCTGCTCTCTCTATCACCCTGCCCCCTCCCACCCTGCTCCCTCCCACCCTGCTCTCTCTCTCACCCTGCTCTCTCTCTCACCCTGCCCCCTCCCACCCTGCTCCCTCCCACCCTGCTCTCTCTCTCACCCTGCTCTCTCCCACCCTGCTCTCTCTCTCACCCTGCTCTCCCTCACCCTGCCCCCTCCCACCCTGCTCTCCCTCACCCTGCCCCCTCCCACCCTGCTCCCTCCCACCCTGCTCTCTCTCTCACCCTGCTCTCTCCCACCCTGCTCTCTCTCTCACCCTGCTCTCTCCCACCCTGCTCTCTCTCACCCTGCTCTTTCTCACCCTGCTCCCTCCCACCCTGCTCTCTCTCTCACCCTGCTATCTCTCTCACCCTGCTCTCTCCCACCCTGCTCTCTCTCCCACCCTGCTCTCTCCCAATCTGCTTTTTCTCACCCCTTCCTCCCTCACCCTGCTCTCTCTCACCCCTTCCTCCTTCACCCTGCTCCCTCACCCTGCTCTCTCTCACCCCTTCCTCCCTCACCGTGCTCTCTCTCACCCCTTCCTCCCTCACCCTGCTCTCTCTCACCCCTTCCTCCCTCACCCTGCTCTCTCTCACCCCTTCCTCCTTCACCCTGCTCCCTCACCCTGCTCTCTCTCACCCCTTCCTCCCTCACCCTGCTCTCTCTCACCCCTTCCTCCCTCACCCTGCTCTCTCTCACTCTTCGTCATCCATACCTCCCTAACCTGTTAACTCATTCCCGCCTAAAAAACACACACACTCATTTACACATTCCTTCATTACTCATACACCCTTCCCTCCTCCATTCCACTCACAGCCTGCACACGCTGCCTCACTCACCGCTCTCCTCCCTGGTGTCCGAGGGTGAAGGGGTGGAGAGGTGCAGGTGAAGAGCAAGTTATAACATGGGGAGTAGTACAGTCTGACTATTTGTTCACTATATATCACTTTTCAGTTGATGATGTGGAAAATAGGTTTACTGAGAATTATATAAAATGTATATAAATGTAATAATTTCCCCTGTAAATTAATGTAAATATAATCTCCAATATTGTAAATCATTTAAAAAAAATAAAAATAACATTTAGGGGTTTAAAGTTCATGTTCTGTGATAATGAAACACTTGTTTACTGAGAATTATACTACTGTATATGTAATGTAGTATTGCCTTGTAAAACTTATGTATATATGATTTATATTGTATTTTATTAAATAAAGAAAAAAAAACTTTATGCCAAAACTGTAACTTTGACTTAGATTACTGTATATATGTTTAGTTCAGCCATAATTGTAATGACTTGTATAAGTTGTTATGAACAGTTTCTGAATCAAAATTTGACATCTTATAAATAAAGTTTTTAAACCTGAATGTTTGAGTTTACAGTATATAATTATATATATTACATGTTGTGCTCTTATTGTGACTCTCTTAGATAAATAATGAAAATTTATGTAAACTCAACTATTTATATACAAATATTTGTGAATAAAACTCCATTCCATTCACCTGGGCTCTAGGAGACTCGAACCGTGGACCCCACGTGTGTGAGGCCGAAGCTATTGACCGAGCTATTGAGTAGTCTTAATAAGGAAGATGTTTTTAATGTGAATAAAACATTTGATTTTGAGTTATAATGTTCGCCTTGCTGAAACGCTGTATATGTGCGAGGTTATCTTGAGATGATTTCGGAGCTTTAGTGTCCCCGCGGCCCGGTCCTCGGCCAGGCCTTCCCTCCCAGGAAGCAGCCCGTGACAGCTGACTAACTCCCAGGTACCTATTTACTGCTATGTAACAGGGGCATCAGGGTAAAAGAAACTCTGCCCATTGTTTCTCGCCGGCGCCCGGGATCGAGCACAGGATCACGCGTTCAGTGTTCTTTTTTAAATTTTGCCCCGAGGGGCGAGTTTATTGGGCAGCGCCACTCATCTTGTGAGTGGACACACCGCCATAGCAGCATGTACAACACTCCCCAATAGGAAGAAAACCCGCTGGGTTGTTCATCCTGTCACTTGTACCCAGACACAGCTGGGACTTGCTTAACTGTCTCAAGTGAACAGCTCCTCAAACAAGAAGATTAACATCTATCAACCCTTGAAAGCTTACGTTATCTTGCGGGTGCAAAATGGGGAAATCTTTTAAGAACAGTATCAATATTTGACAAATAGTGTTTTCCTAACTCAAACAATGTGGGGTTTATTATTCTACACATATTTCTGATATCTCTCAGGTGTTCACATTCACGTAGATAGTGGTCAAGGCGGTGTCCGTCACTCTCACCACAGATTCTGCAACTCTGCTGATCAACTGTTGTTTCCATTCCATACCTCCAAGGATATTTGTATCCAAGACGGATTCTTGCTATTACTGATTCCCTCCCTCGTCCTCCTCCTCTTCGGCCATAACGATTGGGATTGCCAGCTGCAACCATGTTGTACCATCGTATAGATTCACTAGTTTGTGCTTCTATCCTCCTTTCCTCAGTTACATTGTCACGGTGATGTTGCCTGACTTTTTTTTTTTTTTTTATTAAGATATGAGGTACATCTGCATTAGTGCAGCTACCCTAGACTATATGAAGTGGAGTACAGTGTGTCAAAAAAGCTAACTAGGTGATGCTAAAAAATCCCCATCACACAGGATGGTTAGTCATACAGAGGCATGTGATAAGCGGTCTACACTGGCAGACTCCGGATGCATTTTGAGGGTATCAACAACACAAGATTGAATAAGGTAGCAGTGGTAATACAAGTCCCCATCTCGCAGGATGGTTAGTCATACAGAGCCATATGTTTAATAGCCTGCACTGGCAAATTTTGGGTATACTGTGAGGATATCTTCAAGAATACGAGAGTGAATAAAGTAATTGCAAAGCTCCAGGTACCTCATGCCAACTGGTCTGAAAGGTCTAATAACTGGGCATTCAGTAATGTAGTGCGGGAGATCATGCCGTAGTTCCTGCTCACAGAGTTTGCAACTGGAGTGCTCAGGATTGGGAGACCCGTCACCTGCAGCCACCTGCCACAGGTAACGGTAACCCAACCT
>NC_091192.1:525000-557500 GCF_040958095.1 Procambarus clarkii
CCCTCCCAGACTACCACCACCCCTCCTAGACTACCACCACTCCTCCTAGACTACCACCACCCTTCCCAGACTATCACTACCACCCCTCCCAGACTATCACCCCCCCTCCCAGACTACCACCACCACCCCTCCTAGACTACCACCACCCCTCCCAGACTACCACCACCCCTCCTAGACTACCACCACCCCTCCTAGACTACCACCACTCCTCCTAGACTACCACCACTCCTCCTAACTACCACCACCCTTCCCAGACTATCACCACCACCCCTCCCAGACTATCACCACCCCTCCCAGACTACCACCACCCCTCCCAGACTACCACCACCCCTCCCAGACTACCACCACCCCTCCCAGACTACCACCACCCCTCCCAGACTACCACCACCCCTCCCAGACTACCACCTCCCCTCCCAGACTACCACCACCCCTCCCAGACTACCACCACCCCTCCCAGACTACCACCACCCCTCCCAGACTACCACCACCCCTCCCAGACTACCACCACCCCTCCCAGACTACCACCATCCCTCCCAGACTACCACCACCCCTCCCAGACTACCACCACCCCTCCCAGACTACCACCACCCCTCCCAGACTACCACCTCCCCTCCCAGACTACCACCACCCCTCCCAGACTACCACCACCCCTCCCAGACTATCACCATCCCTCCCAGACTACCACCACCCCTCCCAGACTACCACCTCCCCTCCTAGACTACCACCACCCCTCCCAGACTATCACCACCCCTCCCAGACTACCACCACCCCTCCCAGACTACCACCACCCCTCCCAGACTACCACCACCCCTCCCAGACTATCACCATCCCTCCCAGACTACCACCACCCCTCCCAGACTACCACCTCCCCTCCTAGACTACCACCACCCCTCCCAGACTATCACCACCCCTCCCAGACTACCACCACCCCTCCCAGACTACCACCACCCCTCCCAGACTACCACCACCCCTCCCAGACTATCACCATCCCTCCCAGACTACCACCACCCCTCCCAGACCACCACCACCCCTTCCAGACCACCACCACCCCTCCCAGACCACCACCACCCCTCCCAGACTACCACCTCCCCTCCTAGACTATCACCACCCCTCCCAGACTACCACCACTACCCCTCCCAGACTACCACCTCCCCTCCCAGACTTTCACCACCCCTCCCAGACTATCACCACCCCTCCCAGACTACCACCACCCCTCCCAGACTACCACCTCCCCTCCCAGACTTTCACCACCCCTCCCAGACTACCACCTTCCCTCCCAGACTTTCACCACCCCTCCCAGACTACCACCACCCCTCCTAGACTACCACCACCCCTCCTAGACCACCACCACCCCTCCCAGACTTCCACCACCCCTCCCAGACTACCACCACCTCTCCCAGACTACCACCTCCCCTCCCAGACTTTCACCACCCCTCCCAGACTACCACCTTCCCTCCCAGACTTTCACCACCCCTCCCAGACTACCACCACCCCTCCTAGACTACCACCACCCCTCCTAGACCACCACCACCCCTCCCAGACTTCCACCACCCCTCCCAGACTACCACCTCCCCTCCCAGACTACCACTACCCCTCCCAGACTACCACCACCCCTCCTAGATTACCACCACCCCTCCCAGACTACCACCTCCCCTCCCAGACTTTCACCACCCCTCCCAGACTACCACCACCCCTCCCAGACCACCACCACCCCTCCTAGACCACCACCACCCCTCCCAGACTACCACCACCCCTCCCAGACTACCACCACCCCTCCCAGACTACCACCTTCCCTCCCAGACTCCAGGGAGATGGGTTCTCCCCTAGGTGTCCTTTTTGCGAACTTCTACATGGGTACCATCGAACAGAAGGTATTAGTTGTCATGAACTTGAAACCGGCCATATACTGCAAGTATGTTGACGACATTTTTACACAGGTACCTGATGTCAGACATCTGCAGGAGCTGAGGAGGCATTCGAGCAGAATTCTGTGTTGAGTTTCACTTACGAGACGGAGAATGATGGGAAGCTGCCCTTTCTAGATGTAACAGTCATGGAAAGGAGCGGAGGTTTCCACACTGCAGTCTACACTAAGGAAACAAACATAGGAATGTGCCTCAATGCCAACAGTGACTGCCCGGACAGGTAAAAGAGAAGTGTTGTCAACGCTTACGTCGACCGTGCTCTCAGCCACAGCTCAGAATGGAAGCAAGTCGATGAAGAACTCTGTAGGGTAAGGCAGGTCCTAGTCAACAACGGCTTCTCCAATGGTTTCGTTGAAAACATCATAAGAAGGAAAGTGAAACGCTATGCAACCTCTGAAGAGACAACTAACACAACACCTGTACCCCCTATTAGACTATTTTACAGGAACTTCTTTTCCACAGCTCATAAAACGGAGGAAAGGGTCCTGAAAGATATTGTTAATAGGAACGTTATCCCTACAGACAAAAATCTGAAGATACAAATGACGATTTACTATAAAACCAAAAAAACGGCCAATCTACTCATGAGAAACTCTCCAGACACAAAGCAGAACGCTTTAAATGAGACCAACGTCGTCTATGCCTTCAAATGCCCTCTTGGGGACCGTAAGCTCCAAAGACTCAATATATAGGCAAGACAACAACATCTCTTTCCAGGCGATTAACAATGCATAAGCACCAGGGCTCCATTAAGGAACATATAATCTCTTCCCACAACCAGAGAAGTCTTAACAAACAACACAGAAATCATCGATACAGCGATAGCAGGTGGCTTGACATCTGCGAGGCACTACCCATCAAAAAGTCAACACCAGCAATCAACAGCCAATTAATGCACAACTATATTCTACCCACTTCAAGATTCCGTACCAATATAGAAGCATCAGGAGGAAGTATGGGCCAATAGGCCCTTTGCAGTTACTTCCATTCTTCCCTTTCATCTATACCCATTGAACCGTGTTCTGTCTTATGTTGAAAGTTTGTTCACCTCATCCAAAACTGTTGTAACATATCACCTCACCCAAATGCGAGTATATAAGAGAAAAGCTGTTTAAAAATTAGCATAGTAAAACTGTTTAGTGTTTGCAGGTTATAGTTGTGTGTGTGTAAACTAAAGTCTTTGAAAATATAATAAGTTATTACGAAACGCGTTCAAGTGTCGCGTCAGACTAGAAATGAAACGGAATTTTGGAGAATTGATTTTTCAATTACCATCAACAGTAAATAGAAACATAAGAAATATTGAGAAATTTTGTGTTAGAATTATTAATCTTACTTTTTCGGTCATATTTAACATATGTTTACAAGAAAGACTGTTACCAATATATATATATATATATATATATATATATATATATATATATATATATATATATATATATATATATATATATATATAAATCAATAAATAATAATAATATGAATAGCCTTAAACAGAACTACATGTTATATATGCTGAAATACATGTGAAGACCCCTCTCACAGCTTTCACACAAGAGGGAGCCAGCTTAGCTTAGCTGCCAACACCCACACATCGTGTCAGCAAGGCGGACAGCCCGCCTGCTTTCATACCTCTCACTGTATTTCCCACTTCTACACTTCCCTTCACCTGTGCCTCTCCATCCTCTTCACTCAAAAAAAAAAGGCCATACTACAGTAACTGTATCTTGGCATAATCAGGAAGGCTACAGAATACACTTATGATTGTTACCGTGACCTCTCTGTATTTACTTATTCGCCGTGGTGTTTACAACTTAAATAAACCCCTTCACTCTGTGTGTGAAGATAATAGACATGACAAATTGTCAAGAGTTTGTCGAGTAACACTTTCTCGCGGGTTCTTTACTGTGTCGGTAAAGGTTTTTTTTAATTAACTATGAAGGAAATGAGTCAACATGAACGACACCAAGATAAACGAGCGTTGTTGAGTTAGAATTACCAGAGAGGCCGACACAGTGGTGGCCAGCACCAGCAGTGAGGGGGCAACACTGCCAAGGGTCAGTGACCAAGCACCGTAACTGGTGAATAGTAATCACCAGAAATGCTAATCAGTTCATGGGTACTAATGCCACACCGCCCAAATGTTCATTATGCTTCACTTTTCTAACATCAATATATCCATTTATATAAAAGTGTTCGAAGTTCTCGTCAAGATGCGATTGTTAATTATTATTTTAAACTAGACACTTTGCAATTTTTTTATCATCAGATCAACTTCTGAACAATTAATGTTCTATGCACTTGGGGCAGCATCAGCCAAGAATCTCACCGCTGGAAATCTACCGGTTTGGAGAATTAAGTGAATCAGAAATAACTACACATAAACACCAATCCGAATATTAAACTAAACAACACATCCACAAACGTTTCCACTTCGGCTGGACGGTAGAGCGACGGTTTCGCTTTATGCATGTCGGTGTTTAATCCCCGACCGTCCAAGTATTTTATTATTATTATTATTTTCTACCACAGACGTGGCCAGACATTTACAATGCTAACCAGCATATATACATTTTCTTCTGTCCTCCATGGACAGGGTTAGAGATGTGTTAAACATATAGTTCAGGGGTTTATTGAACACTCAACCACAGAAGGTGATTCGGTGCTTTTAAAATGCTAGGCTAAGCTACATACGTAGATACATAAATACACAGATTTACGTATGCCCTACACAAAGTGTTCGATGTGTCTTTTACATAGTGTCATTAATGTGCATTTACAAAGGTGAAATGGAATTCTCATCAGCTTCCACATATACTTTATGCACATACATATACACACAAACACATATCCGTACATATAGTACATATACATATATACATACTATTAGTATATTTTGGTAGCAGTCTTTCCTGTAGACATATATTATTAAATATGACCGAAAAAGTAAGATTAATAATTCTAACACGAATTTTCTCAATCTTTCGTACATTACGCTTCACTGTTGGAGGTAAATCAAAAATCACTTCTCCAAAATTCATTTTTATTTAAAATGAAATAAAAATGAATTTTGGAGAAGTGATTTTTGATTTACCTCCAACAGTGAAGCGTAATGTACGAAAGATTGAGAAAATTCGTGTTAGAATTATTAATCTTACTTTTTCGGTCATATTTAATAATATATATACATACATATATAAACACACATGCATACACATACATGTGTGTATGCATGAGTCTTTTACTCTGACAGGGTGCGATAACTGATAGAGAAACTAGTGTGCAATTAAGCACTTAATCACTGAAGGTGATTAACACTTTCGCTCACCCCGCACGCCACCCCTCAATAGTGCGATATGGGACCCAGGGTGTCACGGGAGCGAGCATAAATTCTGAAAAGTGTATACTCTTTTCAACTTTGTCACCTTAATTCTCGTCCTACGAGATTAAATTTGGTATCATTGTGTTCGCAATAGAATTCTCTACAGCACTAAATGCATATAAACTCCAAAAGCCCGGCTAATTACCCGCAGCAAACAGAGAAAGTGCGAACGAGTTACCCAGGAGCGCGCAAACGCGATAAAATGTTTTCACTATTTTCACTCTGGTCACCTCAATTTTTGTCCTAGGTCTTTCATTTTGGTCTCAATGGGTTCGCAATAGAATTCTCTAGAGGAACATTAGCATATAAAATATAAAACCTGGTCACGCTCCAACCGCCGACGAGTTGAAGACGGGCCACGCGTTAGCCGGGAGTGAGTGCTCAGACGCCTTCCACCTACACTCCCAATTCCCTCCCTTTTCAAGCCTTTCTTTCGCAATTTTCTTCCTGGAAGGGCCTTGTTCATGATCACTATCCATCGTGGAGTAAGGGTAGATAGTTTCTAAAGCCGCAGTAAGAAATATAGCCACGGAAAATAGCCGAAATGTTCACACGTTTGAGATGCGAGGGGAGGCGACATTAGTCACAGCAGTGGAGCGAAAACAATGGGCCCACGGCGTGTGCCAAGCCACCTGAGGGCCACGAGGCTCAACAAAGAAAATAGGAAGACATCGGCGCACATTTTAAAACTAGTCCCAAAAAAATCGGATAAAAACCTGATTTTTGGCGATTATTTAAAGTGGATGACGCAATGCTGCGTCATCCCCGGTATTACCGCCAGTAAACGGATGACGCAATGCTGCGTCATGCCCGGGCGAAAGTGTTAAGGTGTTTTGTGTTTTTCAAGCTCAGGTTATATAGTTACATCACATACATTCGTTGTATAATTGATACATTACTTGGTCAATCTAGGGTACAAGTTCAATATATCATCAAGTGTTCCAGTACTCATATAGTAGTTACAGAGCTCAGCATACCTTAGCCCAGGAGGGCGAAAGTCAGTCAATATGGGACATTCTACAATATAATGTTCAAGGGAGTGCATGTTTTCTCTTTCACAAAATTGACACATTGTGTACTCGACATTTGGGTTTTGAGAAAGCTGCCAGATAAGTCTATATCCCAGCCAGGCGTATTCTGGCTACTATAACATCACATTGCCGGGTTCTTGTTCTATTAGTCCCATATGTGAATGTCTCCTCACGATATCTATCATAATATTTAATGCTGCAACTTTCAGGTCTTTGTGAATTTGTTAGGTCGGTGAGATCTTCATTAGATATTTGTTTAAGTATTCTCTTTGTCACTGCTAATGAAACACCCATATTAATTTCAACCACTGGTTTTCTGCAGGCTGTTTTAGCAAGCATATCAACAGTGTCATGCCTTGAGATGCCAACGTGATGGTATCCATAGGAATTTAATTTCAAATCTCTTTTCTTCAGCAGCTAAAACATTCATTCGAATATCACTGACTATTTTCTGGGTGTCACTACTATGTGCGTTCAATGCCAGGAGTGCACTCTGCGAGTCACAGTATATAAGTCTACTGTCTTTGTCTTTTAAAAATTCAGTTGCAAGGTATATGCCTGCAAGTTCGGTTTGAGTTGTACTTGCCCAGTCATTGACGCGCTTCATTGCTGTATGTACGAGAGAAGATTGTTCAAATATGTTACATGCACATCCGGTACATCGTCCACCTTCTTCTACAGAGCCGTCGGTATAGCACTGATACACATCGTTACCCATACCCTGAGTACTTTCAGTGATGCTTTTCAGTGTTAACTGTTTTAATAATGTAGTGTGCACACTATCTTTCTTGGGCGCATTTACAAAATCAACTGATATATCCCGGAGTTGGCTACCTTGTAGAACCAAAATACATAATCAGATTTCGCCCTTCTTCTACAGACCACAGGTGAGTGCAGCATATTAGAAAGTTTAGCTTGAAACTTCATGTGTTGCCGAGATCTAATCAATGCCTTCACGTCGAAAACTGTGCTAATAGACAAAATTCTCTCACTTATGGTAGGTAATTTTAACTCAGTCCTCATATTAACTATTCTCGTGGACTTTGGAGCCCCAAGGATGAGACGCATAGCTTCATTTTGCAAGGTTTCAAGAGATTTCAGCTCTTTGTCAGTATACAGTGTGAGATGTAGAGCATTGTAGTCAATCACAGACCGTATAAATGATACATAAAACATTCTAGCAAGTCTCACGTTAAGTCCATGATTGACACCAACAAGGACCCGCAAGGGCTTTAATCTCTCCCAAAGTCTCCTCTTGAGAGAAGAAAGGTATCCAGGGTCGTTAATGGGGACACCAAGGTATCTGTAAGACTCGCAGTTCTCAAGTGCTCGCCCATCTATATGGTAATTGGCTGGTGAAATACCACATGGAATGAGGGCACGAGTTTTCTGTACAGAGATAAGGAGGCCACATTCCTCAGCTCTAGTAGCAAAAGCATCGAGCAGAACTTGCATTCTAGGCTCGTTGGCAGCCTGTAAACATATATCATCAGCATAACAAATGACAGTGTCTTCATTATTAGTTGGAAGATCTTTAATAAGTTTATGCATCAGAACGTTGAACAACAAGGGACTGAGGACCCCTCCTTGTGGAGTTCCCAGTTCAAAGTGTTTGCTCTCTGTGCTTTTAACACCATTAAACAACACATATGCTGTTCGATTAGACAACTAGCCCTTTATCCATTTCAGCCATTTTCCTTGTATTCCCAGCTCAGCAAGCTGTTCTAGTATGATTTCCCTGTTTGCTGTTTGGTAGAGCACCATTCCTTCCTCCCGTCCCATCCCAAATCCTTATCCTGACCCCTTCCCAGGGCTATATAGTCGTAATGTCTTGACGCTTTCTCCTCATAGATCCCTTCCCCATTCCACTCATGCAAGCACGCATATGGCTGGAACTAAACACACAGATCACAGAAAGAATTTCTTTAATGTTTGATTTATCAATAAGTAGAACTTGTTAAGATAAATAAATGATTGAAACTAAACCAATACATGATTTTAAATGTCAATTATAATACGAAAATCACGATAACAGAGTCTTTGTGTAAAAGGTTTGATCCAACTGTCAAATCTAGGTGAACACACACACACACACACATTCAAGGTAGATATAAATGAATGATGGAGTTCTTGGTCAGAATACAGTCGGACACTGTGTTCAGGAAACTTTGTTTTTTGGAATACCTAACAAATAATATGTGAAGCCATTGACGAGTTAATTCAATATTACAAACCTCTTGATTCAGTATGTAATGTGACGAAGTCAGAGCTTTGTTTACACATCTATAAATACTATTGGGCCAAGATAACATCTTCCCTCTTAACGTACGGGGTTTAACTTTCTGGTCTCTCATGGTGTTTAAAAGGGGATTTGATATGTCTCCAAAGGGAAAGTTCGCTCTCTCAGAAAGATAAATATAACTTTTTTATTATCGTATATAGGAACATGTGCATTTATGCAGCTATATGTAAGATGGTATCCACACTAGATTGTAAACCCTTTATTTTGTGCAGCGAGCAGGCTATCTATAATTGCTATTATGAGGTTTTTTGTTGTCGATCTTGCAACAAAAGTTTTCAAGTCCTTCAAGAACACACTTTGAATGACAAAATATTTTTCCACCTGTATTTTTTAGTGTACTGGCAGCTAGTCGTATTGCATCTACTTCCAGTTGTGTAGACTTCAGCCAGTTACTTAACCTGACATTGATATTACATTTTAAATGGTATGTTCATTTTGATGAGATTGTAGGCAGTATTACTCAGCCATTTGTATAGAGGAGAGTTTGTATGTTGGTACCACTCAATAAAGCATTTACTGGATAAAATTATTCGTCCCAAAGCAATGTTGGAGATATAGATAGTTGCATTTAAGTATCATGATTTAAATGCAAAAGGTGGTGTTGACTTGCATGATTCTCTATACTATGGTTGGTAGCTAGGTCTTCCCTCATTTTAATGGTTCTTGTGGATCTTCGGGTACTAAGAATCATCCTCATAGCTTCATTCTGTATTCAAGTTTGTTTAAAATAAGAGGCGACGATAATTAGTTGCAAGGCATGATAATCAACTGGGAATATCATCTAACATAGTTTAACATATTTAACATTGTTACCAATATTATTACAAGCGTTTTCAATGGTTTAAGCCTTTCTCTTAACTTATGAGGTAAGTCGTTTACTTTGTCACTGTTGATAACAAGTCCTCGGTACTCCTGCTGCCCACGTCTCAGTCTTTTGGTTGCTGACTTTAAAAGCTAGAGGGACAGTAGTTTCTTTTTTGGAGATGAAAATCTCTGAATTTAGATATAGAGATAATAAGACCGCATTCAATGCCTGAAATAGAGGTGAATCAAGTAGGGCTTACCATCGTGTTTGAGTATTTGCAAATTTGCAACAACATAAATGTCATAAGCATAACAGACTAGAGCTTCATCAGCTAGAGTAGGGCTGCACATTATTAATTTGTGCAGGAACACATTGAACTGTCTTGGATTAAGTTCTGCACCCAAATGTGTACCCAGTTCAGAGGGTGTAGAGTTGTCATTTGTAGCCCCTTTGTTATTGCTGAGACGGTCCTGTTTACACCTCAGCAACGAAGGGTAGCCATGTCGATTATAATATATATATATATATATATATATATATATATATATATATATATATATATATATATATATATATATATATATATATATATGTCGTACCTAGTAGCCAGAACGCACTTCTCAGCCTACTATGCAAGGCCCGATTTGCCTAATAAGCCAAGTTTTCCTGAATTAATATATTTTTTCTTATTTTTTTTCTTATGAAATGATAAAGCTACCCATTTCATTATGTATGAGGTCAATTTGTTTTTATTGGAGTTAAAATTAACGTAGATATGACCGAACCTAACCAACCCTACCTAACCTAACCTATCTCTATAGGTTAGGTTTGGTAGTCGAAAAAGTTAGGTTAGGTTAGGTAGATGAAAAACAATTAATTCATGAAAACTTGGCTTATTAGGCAAATCGGGCCTTGCATAGTAGGCTGAGAAGTGCATTCTGGCTACTAGGTACGACATATATATATATATATATATATATATATATATATATATATATATATATATATATATATATATATATATATATATATATATATATATATATATATATATATTATTAAATATGACCGAAAAAGTAAGATTAATAATTCTAACACGAATTTTCTCAATCTTTCGTACATTACGCTTCACTGTTGGAGGTAAATCAAAAATCACTTCTCCAAAATTCATTTTTATTTCTAGTCTGACGCGACACGGGCGCGTTTCGTAAAACTTATTACATTTTCAAAGACTTTAGTTCACAAATACACAACTGAATAGAACTTACGTATCTCCGATTTTATATCTACATTTGAGTGAGGTGGATGGGGTGATGTGGCATTAACACAAGACAGAACAAAGTGTGGTATTAATAGGGTATTAATTTCATCAACACAAGACAGAACAAGAGTATTAATAGGGTATTAATTTCATCAACACAAGACAGAACACGAAGCAATGGATATTGAATAGAAGTGTTTCTAGAAAGCCTATTGGTCCATATTTCTTGACTATCTTGAATATTTCTTGCTTCTATATGATATAGAAGCATCAAGAAATATGGACCAATAAGCTTTCTACAAACACTTCTATATATATATATATATATATATATATATATATATATATATATATATATATATATATATATATATATATATGTCGTACCTAGTAGCCAGAACTCACTTCTCAGCCTACTATTCAAGGCCCGATTTGCCTAATAAGCCAAGTTTTCCTGAATTAATATATTTACTATAATTTTTTTCTTATGAAATGATAAAGCTACCCTTTTCACTATGTATGAGGTCAATTTTTTTTTATTGGAGTTAAAATTAACGTAGATATATGACCGAACCTAACCAACCCTACCTAACCTAACCTAACCTATATATATAGGTAAGGTTAGGTTAGGTAGCCAAAAAAAGCTAGGTTAGGTTAGGTTAGGTAGGTTAGGTAGACGAAAAAACATTAATTCATGAAAACTTGGCTTATTAGGCAAATCGGGCCTTGCATAGTAGGCTGAGAAGTGAGTTCTGGCTACTAGGTACGACATATATATATATATATATATATATCGTACCTAGTAGCCAGAACGCACTTCTCAGCCTACTATGCAAGGCCCGATTTGCCTAATAAGCCAAGTTTTCATGAATTAATGTTTTTTCGACTACCTAACCTACCTAACCTAACCTAACCTAACTTTTTCGGCTACCTAACCTAACCTAACCTATAAAGATAGGTTAGGTTAGGTAGGGTTGGTTAGGTTCAGTCATATATCTACCTTAATTTTAACTCCAATAAAAAAGAATTGACCTCATGCATAATGAAATGGGTAGCTTTATCATTTCATAAGAAAAAAATTAGAGAAAATATATTAATTCTGGAAAACTTGGATTATGCAAATCGGGCCTTGCATAGTAGGCCGAGAAGTGCGTTCTGGCTACTAGGTACGACATTATATATATATATATATATATATATATATATATATATATATATATATATATATATATATATATATATATATATATATATTATATATATATATATATATACACATACATACATACATACATATATATATACATACATACATACATACATATTAATAATTAGTCTAAGTTATAATTACTGGGTTAAGTGTAGCAGTATATTTCTTCAATACAAAACCCGCTCCAGTTCTAATGGTCCCAATAATTAGTTAAGAAGAGAGAGCATTCAGAGGGCTTTAATGGAGCCGTGTACCACAAGCAGGTGTACTTTGTGTACCACAAGCAGGTGTACTTTGTGTACCACAAGCAGGTGTACTTTGCCTCTTGTTGTGGAATGTCAATTTCAACGATCTACCATACCTTATCCCTGAAGCTTTAGCCTATGTTGATGACTGCACTAACCTTTACATATACAAGAGCATAAATACAGACTAGTACCAATCTTATTAAGGGGGCGTTATTCAGGTATATTAAAGTTGTTGTTCAGTGTCAACCATTATTTTTGACTAGTTGTATATGAAAAGGGCTGCAATTGTTCTAAGTTTCAGTATTGTAGCCTAAATAGTAAGGGAGATTTTGAATTGTTTTATTTTTTTCAGCGAATTTTACACATTTTCATGTGTAAGTTTACAACCACACCTTTCAGATATATTCATTCTATAACACTTTTCTGACACATTAACATATAATAAAGGATCTCTTGCAAGGTATTTTCCAAAACGTCTTTAGTTTTCCTAATACAAATAGTCCAAGTTCCCCCCCCCCAAAAAAAAAAAAAAAAATTATGCAAATATATCATGTTTATTGCTATTATAAACTCAATAAAGAACTCAGGATAAAACGCTTGCTTACGATTTTAGAGACATAAAACTTACATATAATGTGTAAATTTCATGTAAATTGAATAACAAATGAAAGAGAGATTCATTTTCAAGTAACATAAACATTTAAGTAAGTAAATAATAAAGTCTAAGGTGTTGCCATCTGTGGCTGAGGTTGACATCAACCAATTTCCTCCACAATTGGCACCCTTACAGATAGGCTTACGTGCAGTCACGTGTATATGTTTCAAGCAAATCGCTCTATAAACAAAAGAGAGATAAAATAAAAAAAAGTAAAATTTGCCTTTTTTTTAACTAATTTTTTTTTTAATAAAACTAATTATAATTTATTTTTAATATATGCTAGTGTGATAGCTGAGAGTCATAGACATGATTTCAGTTGACACTTTTGTTTGATAATCGTTTTTGACCATTTTGGAAAATTTTTGACACATAATTCAATATTTTTTTCTCCCTTCCTATTTATGCTACGATGCTGAGACTTGGACCAGATGAAACCCTTTTCATATACAACTTGTCAAAAAAAGTTTGATTGAAATTGAACGAGTTTTCATTCATTGCATATTTTGGGAATATCGCCCCCTTAAAAACCTTGCTGCTATAAACTTTATCTGGCCCACTATTTGTTAATAATTCTTGTCTTACTTAGGCAGTGGATGAGTGTTTATGGCTCGTATGTTGGCTGTAGTAAAGTTATGTTTGGGTAGCTGGGTAAATTTGTGAGAAAACACATGCAGTGATCTTAACTAGACTGCATGACAGTGCACCTATGACAGGCATATGGACGAGCAGAACAAATCTAGTGATCACTTATGAACTTGACATCTCGTAGTTCAAGTTTGATTCTTCAATGACCACGTGCTGAAACTTACAGTCCTAATTTGCATCTCGAACCTTCTGAACAGCGAGGATTACTAAAACTTACATGGAGCTCAAGTTTACTCCCATTTCGAGTATGCACTGATCTTCTGAATGACTTTCCTGCCATTTATCTGAATTCAGAAGAAGCTGGAGTCTCGTGCTAGACTCGCCCCTGGTCGTAACAGTTCTGCTTGGACTAGTCAGTACATCAGAGCCTTCAAGTGTCAGGGTTGTTAGCAGCCTTACTATTGAGTCTAAGATTAATGTTCAGAAGGTTATCCACCTGATCGAACATCGTGGACAACCAGAAGTCGGCAACCACAACATAAGGCGTTCAGCCATCACCAGCCAGGTGATGGCTGCCTTGCTCTCAACAACATCACTCCATCAACGATCATTCGCTCCTAAATTGTCTAGCGTTTGGAGCTTTCTCTCCCATGTAAATATGTCAATATCAGTGTAAATCATATCAACAGATCATATTAAGGTACTATTACACAATTTTGTTCCTGATTCCTCCTATACCGAACATGATATAACTTAACATTAAATAAAGTTTATTCGAAATGAACAACTCATAAAATATAAGCTCATTTAATAAATAAGTTTTTAGGGTCAGGCTTCGGATGACTTGGTGTAAGATAACAGCTCTTAACTTACACTTTCATTGTGGACATCAACACCATTTCTAGTGAACCCTAGTTTTAGAGAGACCAAAAAAAAGGAGAGAAATAGAAAGAGAAGAGAGGAGCGAGAGAGTATCAGAGGGAAGGGTGGAGGAAGAGGGAATGAGAGAGGCAGTAACGGGTAAGAAAGCAATGGGAGGGAGGTAGGGTAAGTGGGAACAACGAAATGTAATAAAAGCAGGAACTATTTTAAAGATAAATACTTGAACAGAGAATGATTTCAGAAGAAAACGTGTGGCACGAGCGCCAGCGGCCACTAGTTAGGCCAATTACCGAGGTGGTCTTTAATAATGGCCACATATACGTCTATTTCCGCCACCTGTCTCGGGAGCCCTGGATATGAGACGCCTCACTCCAGCCATCACTTATACCGGAGCTGTAGTCAACTGGTGTCGCCTTCCTCGGTATATCTTGGTATAAGGACCGGGTTATGTGTAGACCTGATACAAGTACTGCTCCACCCGCTGCTGGCTCGCCAATATATCCGGGAATATCATATCAATTTCAGAGCACAACGTGGCAACACACTCTGAACATCACACGTGCTACCGTTTTTCAATATCTTTCGTAAGTTTCGTATTTTATTGGATGGAACGAGTAATTTTCAGCGCGACTGTTGAAAACCAACGCTTTTGAACAGTAATATATGAAAAAACTTAATCTCAGCCTGGAGCTCGTCGATACCATATGTGCTTCTTTTAATTTTACGCTCTTGAGGGAAAAAGTGGTGTGTGGAGCCGTGTGTAGCGAAGCTCAGTACGCGACCAGCGAGATAAACGCCGCTATAAACGGTGCTCAATGTATATATACTCACAGAGGCCGCCAGGGGCCACCAGGGATCATGTGTCTGTAAACTAGTTCCAATTTACGAGATCCGACAACCACAATATTCGATTTCTTTAGAAAGTGGATTTAATTATACAACTTGTTACGAGAGTCCTTCGTTATAAAAAGGAACTACGGACTCTTGGCTGCACAATGTAAATAAATCCAATAATTAAATCGTTACGAGCCTACCATATCGTACTGGGAATTTGCATTAGACTCTGAGAAACAACCCTGATGTTTTCGTTACAAATTTTATGGTGATGATTTTAACACATGTTCCCTCGCGTCCCTTGTCGACCGCGTCTCCCATCGGTGTCCAAGTGTGACACACCTCTTGTCCTGGTCTCCACACCTGTTTACCACTCCATCACTCCGAGTGAACTGAAGCAAGAGAAAAGTCAAGCAACTGGCACATCCTCTCTAAATGTATTTATTTTGATTTGTATTGATATTTTACATACAGGAAGATACATGAGGTTAAGATATTATATAACACTTGTGTTCTTACATTATTGTAAAGCCGCTAACACGCATAGTGTTTCGGGCAGAAGCTCGTAGATGAAATACTAGTCTAAGCTGAGGCGTCAACATCAGCTGGGATCCATATGAGCTAAAGGTGTGTGTACAGAGGACATGTAATAATGTGACATGCGACGGCACCTGTGCTCAATCTGGAAATAACGCTTGTGCCTCGCTGTCACCCCCCCCCCTTCCCCTCCCATATGATGATCCTCATATGGGAGGGGAGACTTGATGCATCTATGGTGGCGTTTGTATAGTGACAATGTTTGTTACTTACAATTACCTGCATCATCTACAGTGGTAACTGAGAAGCACCCGGACTACTGTACTTGAAGGAGCACTTCCAGGCAGCTGTTATATATTTATTGTCAATAGCGTTTTTGATTATACTTGCACTCGATCATTTTCCCGGAATATTCCCAGTAACTACAACCAAGTGCTCATAGCCTTCCCGGCTTGGTGCCTTTTGATAATTACTTACAACCAACCGACTCGGTAATTAATGAGGCTTATGGTGGTCCCTTTCGTCAGGATTATTATTAAACACCTAAGGAATAAGTTGTTAGTTGGATAGAGAGCTTCTCTTGTCGACTAATATGGGACTGTGTAGCCTGGCTGACTGATGTTTCCATCCGTTCTATACCTTATTGTAGTCTCCAGAGGTTAGCAAAAGATGTCTTCAAAGGACAACTTCAAGAGACCGAAAGCAAAATAAATGAAGCTCCCTTATATCTTAGCTCATAATATTTACTGAGTAATAATAAAGGGTCCAGGCTTACATTTACTGATAAAGGGTCCGCCTTAAATCAACACTTTAGGCGATCGAGTTTGAATTTATTATATTGCCACATTAACAACTTAGCATCAATAAAAATCCCATGAAGCAAACCATATTTACTACGCTGTACATTGTGTCATTTAGACCAATGAAGAGCAGTATATGTGTGGGAGGACCAGGGTGTGTGTGGTGTTCTGGGAGTCCCAGCCTGGCTCCCTCCCACCCTCCCTCACCTCCCAGGGTGAGTGTGGTGTTCTGGGAGTCCCAGCCTGGCTCCCACCCTCCCCCACCTCCCAGGGTGAGGGTCCTGGGAGTCCCAGCCTGGCTCCCTCCCACCCTCCCCCACCTCCCAGGGTGAGTGTCCTGGGAGTCCCAGCCTGGCTCCCTCCCACCCTCCCCCACCTCCCAGGGTGAGGGTCCTGGGAGTCCCAGCCTGGCTCCCTCCCACCCTCCCCCACCTCCCAGGGTGAGGGTCCTGGGAATCCCAGCCTGGCTCCCTCCCCCACCTCCCAGGATGAGTGTGGTGTTCTGGGAGTCCCAGCCTGGCTCCCTCCCACCCTCCCCCACCTCCCAGGGTGAGTGTCCTGGGAGTCCCAGCCTGGCTCCCTCCCACCTCCCAGGGTGAGTGTCCTGGGAGTCCCAGCCTGGCTCCCTCCCACCCTCCCCGACCTCCCAGGGTGAGTGTCCTGGGAGTCCCAGCCTGGCTCCCTCCCACCTCCCAGGGTGAGTGCCCTGGGCGTCCCAGCCTGGCTCCCTCCCACCCTCCCCCACCTCCCAGGGTGAGGGTCCTGGGAGTCCCAGCCTGGCTACCACCTCCCAGGGTGAGTGTCCTGGGAGTCCCAGCCTGGCTCCCTCCCACCCTCCCCGACCTCCCAGGGTGAGTGTCCTGGGAGTCCCAGCCTGGCTCCCTCCCCCACTTCCCAGGGTGAGTGTCCTGGGCGTCCCAGCCTGGCTCCCTCCCACCTCCCAGGGTGAGTGCCCTTGGCGTCCCAGCCTGGCTCCCTCCCACCTCCCAGGGTGAGTGCCCTGGGCGTCCCAGCCTGGCTCCCTCCCACCCTCCTCCACCTCCCAACCTTAATTGACTGCCAATTCACAGAGAGATCAAAGAAAAACACTGTTGCAATTATTTCTTACTAATTCCAACTGTTACAAATAACTTCGTACAGCTTTTCATGTAAAATATTTGACACCGTGACGATAACATAAGATGTACGAATGTATAAAATCAAAGCATTTATCAAAGCAAACTTTCATTATATTGGTCTTTTTGAAGTTCTTTTCTACCCAAAATATTTTCCTACTAATATATTCTGCATTTTATATAAACTTATAAATATTTAAGAAGAGTTGTTTAAAATTGTGTATATAAATTTAATTTCCAAATAGGAAAGTGACTGTGGTCTTGTGGTCCCAGTTCCCGGGACCTGATGATGGGACCTTGGGTCTTGTGGTCCCAGTTCCGGACCATTCGTCCTTCCCCTGCTCTGGGTGAGGGAGGGAGAGAGGGAGGTAGTTGTGGTGATGGAGGGAGGGAGGGAGTTATGAGCAGGGGGAGGATTGTTGTGAAGGAGGGAGGTAGGTTAGTACTGAGAGTGTGGGAAGTTAGCGGTGAGGGAGATGACTTGGTGGTGGGGGGAGGGAGGACACTAGTGGTGGGAGGGAGGACACTAGTGGTGGGAGGGAGGACACTAGTGGTGGGAGGGAGGACGCTAGTGGTGGGAGGGAGGACGCTAGTGGTGGGAGGGAGGACGCTATTGGTGGGAGGGAGGACACTAGTGGTGGGAGGGAGGACACTAGTGGTGGGAGGGAGGACGCTAGTGGTGGGAGGGAGGACGCTAGTGGTGGGAGGGAGGACACTAGTGGTGGGAGGGAGGACGCTAGTGGTGGGAGGGAGGACGCTAGTGGTGGGAGGGAGGACGCTAGTGGTGGGAGGGAGGCACGAGGCACTAGTGGTGGGAGGGAGGACACTAGTGGTGGGAGGGAGGACACTAGTGGTGGAAGGGAGGCTGATGGCAGGACGTGGGAGGGAGGACGTGAGAGAGAGGCTGATGGCAGGACGTGGGAGAGAGGTTGATGGCAGGACGTGGGAGGGAGGCTGATCGGAGGACGTGGGAGGGAGGTTGATGGGAGGACGTAGGAGGGTGGCTGATGGCAGGACGTGGGAGGAAAGCTGATGGGAGGACGTGGGAGGGAGGCAGGTGGAAAAACGTGGGAGAGAAGCTGATGAGACGTGGAAAGGAGGTTAGCCATGTAACGTGGGGGGGGGGGAGAGGTAATGGGACCTGGGAGGGATGAGGCTGTTTAGTCGGGCGTGAGGGGGAGTATGATGATGGGACGGGAGTCAGGTATGTATAGTTACCTAAGCCTGGATGAGTGAGAGGCTGATTACTGGCCAGACTGACACATGCAACACACGGACTCTCACCAGACACTACTGGCCTGACTGACACATACAACACACGGACTCTCACCAGACACTACTGGCCAGACTGACACATACAACACACGGACTCTCACCAGACACTACTGGCCAGACTGACACATACAACACACGGACTCTCACCAGACACTACTGGCCAGACTGACACATGCAACACACGGACTCTCACCAGACACTACTGGCCTGACTGACACATACAACACACGGAATCTCACCAGACACTACTGGCCAGACTGACACATACAACACACGGACTCTCACCAGACACTACTGGCCAGACTGACACATACAACACACGGACTCTCACCAGACACTACTGGCCAGACTGACACATGCAACACACGGACTCTCACCAGACACTACTGGCCAGACTGACACATACAACACACGGACTCTCACCAGACACTACTGGCCAGACTGACACATGCAACACACGGACTCTCACCAGACACTACTGGCCAGACAGACACATGCAACACACGGACTCTCACCAGACACTACTGGCCAGACTGACACATACAACACACGGACTCTCACCAGACACTACTGGCCAGACTGACACATGCAACACACGGACTCTCACCAGACACTACTGGCCAGACTGACACATACAACACACGGACTCTCACCAGACACTACTGGCCAGACTGACACATACAACACACGGACTCTCACCAGACACTACTGGCCAGACTGACACATACAACACACGGACTCTCACCAGACACTACTGGCCAGACTGACACATACAACACACGGACTCTCACCAGACACTACTGGCCAGACCGACACATACAACACACGGACTCTCACCAGACACTACTGGCCAGACTGACACATGCAACACACGGACTCTCACCAGACACTACTGGCCAGACTGACACATACAACACACGGACTCTCACCAGACACTACTGGCCAGACCGACACATACAACACACGGACTCTCACCAGACACTACTGGCCAGACTGACACATACAACACACGGACTCTAACAACACGCAACATTCTCAACACCCAGGTGTCGGCTACTGTATGACCGCGTTAAAAATTACCAGTGCATAAAATGCCTTATTGGCATCTGAAAGCCTGAATTTTATGCCCCACTAGTCTCTGGGATTATAAAAAATATGCAAAAGGGGGTCGAGCGTGGTTGAGGGTGGTGGGGGAGGGCTTGGGTAAAGTTTGCAGGTATTAGGATGAGGGGAGAGCAAATTATACCACTTGTGTTGTACATCAGTGTCCGGCCCTCACTACACTACAGCCAACCACGCTGTTTGACTGTATATCTCTATTATATTGTTCCGCTCCTCACACCTCTATACAATATGCTGCTAAATAACTCAATATGAACGAGTTCTTAAAACTGTTGAATATAAACCATGGTTGTTCTTTGTATCGGGGTAAGAGAGGGTTTTAACACAGCATCCAATATAGAATACCTCTAATACACAACTAGACAATTACTGAAGTCAGATTTATCGTAACTTACCTCTCGTATGTTCAACAATGTTGAAAATTTGACTGAAAATTCTAAATAGACGATGAATGGCCGTAAAACAAGTTAGGAGTTCGTGATAGCGGGGTGAGGGGAGGTATTAGCGTCAAAGTGGAGGGGAACGAGTGAGGGCCGTCGAGTTGCCGGGTATTCTTTTTATCATGATGAAGCATTCCATCATGTTATTTACGCTTTTTGCCCTTTGTTGACAAGCTATCCACTGTAACAATGTAAATTTGGTAGCAGGTCATAACTCAGTATTAAGGAGTCATCTGGTGTGCCGAGGTTCAGCCGGAGATAATGGCCAGCCATTATTGTCAGTATGACTGACAAAACAATCCTTGTGGAATGATTTGATCACATGCACATCGTCCCTTTATAAACCTGAGTGACACAAAATATCGCCAAGTTTCGTCAACAATAGTAAGAGGAGAATATTATGCTCATTCGATTTCAATTTCAGCCAGAAGCACCACGTGATTGCTATATTCCCAAAGGTGGACTATGGGCAGAATAAAAACATTTTGTAAATTATTAAGTTCGTAGAGACAATTAAACACTGGTAATTGCTATTGTTGGTGATATCAATGGGTGTGAGAATCTTTGTTACTGGGACAGAGATGGATGGGGCGGAGCGCTCTCTGGATAAGATACATATGTTTATAAGATACAATTATAACTTCACCTGAGCGTCTGACACGAAAATATCGGCCAAACACGAGGACAGCGACGCCTCACACTCACACCAGTTATCTTAACTTTACGTATGGAAACATTAGCTACCCACCTTATCCTCACCTCAATGTAGTCTATCCTTAAGGTGAGGATAATCTAAAGGGTCCTGACAGCTCAGTGGATAGCGCTTCGGACTCGTAGTACTAAGGTTCCGGGTTCGATCCCCGGTGGAGGCGGAAACAAATAGGCAGTTTCTTTCATCCTTATACTCCTGTTCACTTAGCAGTAAATATGTACCTGGGAGTTAGACAGCTGCTACGGGCTGCTTCCTGGGGGTTGTGTAACAAAGAAGGAGGCCTGGTTGAGGACCGGGCCGCGGGGACGCTAAGCCCCGAAATCATTTCAAGATAACCTCAAGAGAATCCTGGTAAAAGGCGAAAAGAATGTTGACGGTAACTAGCGTTCAGCGCTAATAACACCTTAAGGTTACCTTGCTGATTTCGGGGCTTAGTGACCCCGCGGCCCGGTCCTCGACCAGGCCTCCTACACTGATCAGCTTTCGTTTACAATTTGAATTCATATATGCTGCTATAAAGAGTACCAGAACTGTGTACATGTAAGTATAAAGTGTTTTATGCTGCGGGAAGCAAGATTTGTCTCAGCTTGAGTCAATATACGCATCATGAATCACAAGAAGGGTTGTAAGACAGTTTATTGCTCGAGTAAACTGCTTCTGCACCACAGCTGGTTTACACCTACTCCAGACGACGGCACCATATATATACCCCCCTCATCTACGGTACCCAACACCAGTGTACCGGCACAATACAACTGTCTTTACACGTATAGTATATTACTGTAACTGTACCCGCACCCCCTGTTAATAGTCCAGGGACCACCACCCTCTACTGTTGTCACAGTGGTAATAACCAGTCCCCAGGGACCACCACCCTCTACTGTTGTCACAGTGGTAATAACCAGTCCCCAGGGACCACCACCCTCTACTGTTGTCACAGTGGTAATAACCAGTCCCCAGGGACCACCACCCTCTACTGTTGTCACAGTGGTAATAACCAGTCCCCAGGTACCACCACCCTCTACTGTTGTCACAGTGGTAATAACCAGGGACCACCACCCACCAACCACTACTGTTGTCACAGTGGTAATAACCAGTCCCCAGGGACCACCACCCACCACCCACTACTGTTGTTACAGTGGTAATAACCAGTCCCCAGGGACCACCACCCACTACTGTTGTCACAGTGGTAATAACCAGTCCCCAGGGACCACCACCCACTACTGTTGTCACAGTAGTAATAACCAGTCCCCAGGGACCACCACCCACCACCCACTACTGTTGTCACAGTAGTAATAACCAGTCCCCAGGGACCACCACCCACCACCCACTACTGTTGTCACAGTGGTAATAACCAGTCCCCAGGGACCACCACCCACCACCCACTACTGTTGTCACAGTGGTAATAAGCAGTCCCCAGGGACCACCACCCACTACTGTTGTCACAGTAGTAATAACCAGTCCCCTGGGACCACCACCCACTACTGTTGTCACAGTGGTAATAACCAGTCCCCAGGGACCACCACCCACTACTGTTGTCACAGTGGTAATAACCAGTCCCCAGGGACCACCACCCACTACTGTTGTCACAGTGGTAATAACCAGTCCCCAGGGACCACCACCCACTACTGTTGTCACAGTGGTAATAACCAGTCCCCAGGGACCACCACCCACTACTGTTGTCACAGTGGTAATAACCAGTCCCCAGGGACCACCACCCACCACTGTTGTCACAGTGGTAATAACCAGTCCCCAGGGACCACCACCCACTACTGTTGTCACAGTGGTAATAACCAGTCCCCAGGGACCACCACCCACTACTGTTGTCACAGTGGTAATAACCAGTCCCAAGGGACCACCACCCACTACTGTTGTCACAGTGGTAATAACCAGTCCCCAGGGACCACCACCCACTACTGTTGTCACAGTGGTAATAACCAGTCCCCAGGGACCACCACCCACTACTGTTGTCACAGTGGTAATAACCAGTCCCCAGGGACCACCACCCACTACTGTTGTCACAGTGGTAATAACCAGTCCCCAGGGACCACCACCCACTACTGTTGTCACAGTGGTAATAACCAGTCCCCAGGGACCACCACCCACTACTGTTGTCACAGTGGTAATAACCAGTCCCCAGGGACCACCACCCACTACTGTTGTCACAGTGGTAATAACCAGTCCCCAGGGACCACCACCCACTACTGTTGTCACAGTGGTAATAACCAGGGACCACCACCCACTACTGTTGTCACAGTGGTAATAACCAGTCCCCAGGGACCACCACCCACTACTGTTGTCACAGTAGTAATAACCAGTCCCCAGGGACCACCACCCACTACTGTTGTCACAGTAGTAATAACCAGTCCCCAGGGACCACCACCCACCACCCACTACTGTTGTCACAGTGGTAATAACCAGTCCCCAGGGACCACCACCCACTACTGTTGTCACAGTGGTAATAACCAGTCCCCAGGGACCACCACCCACCACCCACTACTGTTGTCACAGTGGTAATAACCAGTCCCCAGGGACCACCACCCACCACCCACTACTGTTGTCACAGTGGTAATAACCAGTCCCCAGGGACCACCACCCACTACTGTTGTCACAGTGGTAATAACCAGTCCCCAGGGACCACCACCCACTACTGTTGTCACAGTAGTAATAACCAGTCCCCAGGGACCACCACCCACTACTGTTGTCACAGTGGTAATAACCAGTCCCCAGGGACAACCACCCACCACCCTCTACTGTTGTCACAGTAGTAATAACCAGTCCCCAGGGACCACCACCCACTACTGTTGTCACAGTGGTAATAACCAGTCCCCAGGGACCACCACCCACTACTGTTGTCACAGTAGTAATAACCAGTCCCCAGGGACCACCACCCACCACCCACTACTGTTGTCACAGTGGTAATAACCAGTCCCCAGGGACCACCACCCACTACTGTTGTCACAGTGGTAATAACCAGTCCCCAGGGACCACCACCCACTACTGTTGTCACAGTGGTAATAACCAGTCCCCAGGGACCACCACCCACTACTGTTGTCACAGAAGTAATAACCAGTCCCCAGGGACCACCACCCACTACTGTTGTCACAGTGGTAATAACCAGTCCCCAGGGACCACCACCCACCACCCTCTACTGTTGTCACAGTAGTAATAACCAGTCCCCAGGGACCACCACCCACTACTGTTGTCACAGTAGTAATAACCAGTCCCCAGGGACCACCACCCACTACTGTTGTCACAGTGGTAATAACCAGTCCCCAGGGACCACCACCTACTACTGTTGTCACAGTAGTAATAACCAGTCCCCAGGGACCACCACCCACCACCCACTACTGTTGTCACAGTGGTAATAACCAGTCCCCAGGGACCACCACCCACCACCCACTACTGTTGTCACAGTGGTAATAACCAGTCCCCAGGGACCACCACCCACCACCCACTACTGTTGTCACAGTGGTAATAACCAGTCCCCAGGGACCACCACCCACCACCCACTACTGTTGTCACAGTGGTAATAACCAGTCCCCAGGGACCACCACCCACTACTGTTGTCACAGTAGTAATAACCAGTCCCCAGGGACCACCACCCACTACTGTTGTCACAGTGGTAATAACCAGTCCCCAGAGACAACCACCCACCACCCTCTACTGTTGTCACAGTAGTAATAACCAGTCCCCAGGGACCACCACCCACTACTGTTGTCACAGTGGTAATAACCAGTCCCCAGGGACCACCACCCACTACTGTTGTCACAGTAGTAATAACCAGTCCCCAGGGACCACCAACCACTACTGTTGTCACAGTAGTAATAACCAGTCCCCAGGGACCACCACCCACCACCCACTACTGTTGTCACAGTAGTAATAACCAGTCCCCAGGGACCACCACCCACCACCCACTACTGTTGTCACAGTGGTAATAACCAGTCCCCAGGGACCACCACCCACTACTGTTGTCACAGTGGTAATAACCAGTCCCCAGGGACCACCACCCACTACTGTTGTCACAGTGGTAATAACCAGTCCCCAGGGACCACCACCCACTACTGTTGTCACAGAAGTAATAACCAGTCCCCAGGGACCACCTCCCACCACCCACTACTGTTGTCACAGTGGTAATAACCAGTCCCCAGGGACCACCACCCACCACCCTCTACTGTTGTCACAGTAGTAATAACCAGTCCCCAGGGACCACCACCCACTACTGTTGTCACAGTAGTAATAACCAGTCCCCAGGGACCACCACCCAGTACTGTTGTCACAGTGGTAATAACCAGTCCCCAGGGACCACCACCCACTACTGTTGTCACAGTGGTAATAACCAGTCCCCAGGGACCACCACCCACTACTGTTGTCACAGTGGTAATAACCAGTCCCCAGGGACCACCACCCACTACTGTTGTCACAGTAGTAATAACCAGTCCCCAGGGACCACCACCCACTACTGTTGTCACAGTGGTAATAACCAGTCCCCAGGGACAACCACCCACCACCCACTACTGTTGTCACAGTGGTAATAACCAGTCCCCAGGGACCACCACCCACTACTGTTGTCACAGTGGTAATAACCAGTCCCCAGGGACCACCACCCACCACCCACTACTGTTGTCACAGTGGTAATAACCAGTCCCCAGGGACCACCACCCACCACCCACTACTGTTGTCACAGAAGTAATAACCAGACCCCAGGGACCACCACCCACCACCCTCTACTGTTGTCACAGAAGTAATAACCAGTCCCCAGGGACCACCACCCACCACCCTCTACTGTTGTCACAGTGGTAATAACCAGTCCCCAGGGACCACCACCCACCACCCACTACTGTTGTCACAGAAGTAATAACCAGTCCCCAGGGACCACCACCCTCTACTGTTGTCACAGTGGTAATAACCAGTCCCCAGGGACCACCACCCACCACCCTCTACTGTTGTCACAGTAGTAATAACCAGTCCCCAGGGACCACCACCCACTACTGTTGTCACAGTGGTAATAACCAGTCCCCAGGGACCACCACCCACTACTGTTGTCACAGTGGTAATAACCAGTCCCCAGGGACCACCACCCACTACTGTTGTCACAGTAGTAATAACCAGTCCCCAGGGACCACCAACCACTACTGTTGTCACAGTGGTAATAACCAGTCCCCAGGGACCACCACCCACCACCCACTACTGTTGTCACAGTAGTAATAACCAGTCCCCAGGGACCACCACCCACTACTGTTGTCACAGTGGTAATAACCAGTCCCCAGGGACCACCACCCACTACTGTTGTCACAGTAGTAATAACCAGTCCCCAGGGACCACCACCCACTACTGTTGTCACAGTGGTAATAACCAGTCCCCAGGGACCACCACCCACTACTGTTGTCACAGTGGTAATAACCAGTCCCCAGGGACCACCACCCACTACTGTTGTCACAGTGGTAATAACCAGTCCCCAGGGACCACCACCCACTACTGTTGTCACAGTGGTAATAACCAGTCCCCAGGGACCACCACCCACCACCCACTACTGTTGTCACAGTAGTAATAACCAGTCCCCAGGGACCACCACCCACTACTGTTGTCACAGTGGTAATAACCAGTCCCCAGGGACCACCACCCACTACTGTTGTCACAGTAGTAATAACCAGTCCCCAGGGACCACCACCCACTACTGTTGTCACAGTGGTAATAACCAGTCCCCAGGGACCACCACCCGCTACTGTTGTCACAGTGGTAATAACCAGTCCCCAGGGACCACCACCCACCACCCACTACTGTTGTCACAGTAGTAATAACCAGTCCCCAGGGACCACCACCCACTACTGTTGTCACAGTGGTAATAACCAGTCCCCAGGGACCACCACCCACTACTGTTGTCACAGTGGTAATAACCAGTCCCCAGGGACCACCACCCACCACCCACTACTGTTGTCACAGTGGTAATAACCAGTCCCCAGGGACCACCACCCACTACTGTTGTCACAGTGGTAATAACCAGTCCCCAGGGACCACCACCCACTACTGTTGTCACAGTAGTAATAACCAGTCCCCAGGGACCACCACCCACTACTGTTGTCACAGTGGTAATAACCAGTCCCCAGGGACCACCACCCACTACTGTTGTCACAGTAGTAATAACCAGTCCCCAGGGACCACCACCCACCACCCACTACTGTTGTCATAGTAGTAATAACCAGTCCCCAGGGACCACCACCCACTACTGTTGTCACTGTGGTAATAACCAGTCCCCAGGGACCACCACCCACCACCCACTACTGTTGTCACAGTAGTAATAACCAGTCCCCAGGGACCACCACCCACTACTGTTGTCACAGTGGTAATAACCAGTCCCCAGGGACCACCACCCACTACTGTTGTCACAGTAGTAATAACCAGTCCCCAGGGACCACCACCCACTACTGTTGTCACAGTGGTAATAACCAGTCCCCAGGGACCACCACCCACCAACCACTACTGTTGTCACAGTAGTAATAACCAGTCCCCAGGGACCACCACCCACTACTGTTGTCACAGTGGTAATAACCAGTCCCCAGGGACCACCACCCACTACTGTTGTCACAGTGGTAATAACCAGTCCCCAGGGACCACCACCCACTACTGTTGTCACAGTGGTAATAACCAGTCCCCAGGGACCACCACCCACTACTGTTGTCAGAGTAGTAATAACCAGTCCCCAGGGACCACCACCCACCACCCACTACTGTTGTCACAGTGGTAATAACCAGTCCCCAGGGACCACCACCCACCACCCACTACTGTTGTCACAGTGGTAATAACCAGTCCCCTGGGACCACCACCCACTACTGTTGTCACAGTAGTAATAACCAGTCCCCAGGGACCACCACCCACTACTGTTGTCACAGTGGTAATAACCAGTCCCCAGGGACCACCACCCACCACCCACTACTGTTGTCACAGTGGTAATAACCAGTCCCCAGGGACCACCACCCACCACCCACTACTGTTGTCACAGTGGTAATAACCAGTCCCCAGGGACCACCACCCACCACCCACTACTGTTGTCACAGTGGTAATAACCAGTCCCCAGGGACCACCACCCACTACTGTTGTCACAGTGGTAATAACCAGTCCCCAGGGACCACCACCCACCACCCACTACTGTTGTCACAGTGGTAATAACCAGTCCCCAGGGACCACCACCCACCAACCTCTGGTGAGTACAATATTAAGGAACGAATGTCTGAAGTGTGAGGCCACACGGTTACCTTGAGGTGTTTCCGGAGCTTAGTGTCCCCGTGGCCCGGTCGACGACCAGGCCTCCTCACCTGGTATGGGGCAAGCCTCTCCCTAATTGGCAGTGGGTATGGTCTGGTGTCCGGGATGAATATAAGATCGTCGAGGACGCCAGAATTCATAACGGAACAGCATGCCACAGTATATGATACGCAACACTAAAAACACTGATCTGTTCAAATGTGGAATAACCACATTTGAAATCAACAATAACAGCTGAAAAGTTCTCACCTTGTTAGGGCATCGGCAGCAGCTTTAATGAAGCTGGTATATATGAATGCGATTATTGCTATTTTGCACGTATGAATACACACACAACATCCGCGTTCCCTTCACGAATGTGGACAAAGCGAATTTCTGAGGCTTATATACAGCGATGGTGAGACCCACTCTTGAATACACAGCCCCCAGCATGGAATCCCTACCTGACAAAGGACAAGGAGAAACTGGAAAAAAGTGCAAAGATATATAACGAGATTCGTTCTTGAGCCGAAGGGATTGAGCTCTGAGGAAAGACTGAGAAAACTGGACCTTACCATACTGGAGGAGAGATAGATGGGGTATGATAGGAACATGTCCCCGTGGTGCAGTGGTTTGACACTCGCCCGGTGCTTTGCGAGCGCTTTGGCCTGGGTTTGTATCCTGGCCGGGGAGGACTGAGTGGGCGCCAATCCTTAACTGTAGCCTCTGTTCACTCAGCAGTGAATGGGAACCTGGTTGTTAAACGATTTGGCGGGTCATTTCCGGGGTAATTACGATTAAATTAAGAACCTGCCCGAAACGCTATGCGTGCTGGTGGCTGTACAAGAATGTAAGAATTTCTTGTATATATAAATATAACATATAAAAGTAAGGGAAACTGATAAAATGCAACCACTTTATCAATTTCCCTTACTCTTATGCAAGAGTTTTTACATTCTCTTCTATATATATATATAACATAATATAACAAAATTACTATCCTGTTTAGATAGTAATTTTTTTTAATTATGTGCACCATAGTACATACATTGACGTAAAAGGCAATTGTATAGTGCAATTTTGTACTATTCACTTTAAAGTCTGAAAAAATTAAGCTAAAAAACAAACTTAAATATTCCTAGACCTAGTATAGCACATATAGGTACTATACTAGACCTCAGATAGTGTGTATTGGGCGTAGGAAGGTTAGGTTAGTCTAGGTTGTCATTGCAACATAAATACAAAACATTTTACGGTTTGTCCAAATTCAATAGTAACGATTTCTAATTTTTAATTGTCCATTACGTCACATACGTACTATGGTCTTCACCGTTAATGTAAGTACTAGCTAAACAAGAGGATGGGCTGCAAGGTAGAGAAAGCAGCATTGTTCTAGGAAAAGCAGAACGAGGAGTCATAGATGGAACCTCCAGACCAAAATAAGTCACAAGGACGTTAGAAAGAACTCTTTTAATATTAGCGCTGTCGGTAGTTGGAGTAGGTTAGATATAGACACCGTAGAAGCTAATTTCACTCAAAGTTTTAAATTTAAATGTGATAAAAGCGTGAGAAATGAGTATTTGCATTAATCTAAGAACGTTCGGAGGGCGGGGATATGAACCTAGCTTAACCCTGCAAGCATATCAAGGGGAGTGTATCAAAGTGAGTACACAGACATACTAGGTGGGATATCCGGATCGACTCTAACACCACAGATGTGCAGCTGGAAAAGTTGGGTATCATGTTTCTGTCTGTTTTCCTGTTATTGTCCTTATCGCTTTCCTCTTTACCTCCACTCTCACTCTCTCTATATATATTATATATGTATTATATATATATATATATATATATATATATATATATATATATATATATATATATGTGGGGACCCATAGCCTCGGAGAAGAAAATAAAAAGTTTTCAGAGGAGACCTTGTGGTTTCTCACTGAACACTAATATCATCTTCTCCTACCACCCCCATTCTTTTGTATGTACACATATATATTTACTTTATTTGAACTTTGTTACAAAAAAGGAGTTACATATGGGTTACAAAGATGGTATATATATATATATATATATATATATATATATATATATATATATATATATATATATATATATATATATATACATATATGGTATCAAAGATGGTATATATATATATATATATATATATATATATATATATATATATATATATATATATATATATATATATATATATATATATATATATATATACATATGCCTATACTTGCATAAACCACAAGTGAAGATAAACAATCTTTGGACAACACCCACCAGTGGGACTCGAACCCAGAAAGCACAACTACCTTCCAGTAGCTGGCATAACTAGTATGCTTTAACCCACTACGCCATCAGACCTTACAAAAGAAGTAGATAGTTCGAGATATATATATCTCGAACTATCTACTTCTTTTGTAAGGTCTGATGGCGTAGTGGGTTAAAGCATACTAGTTATGCCAGCTACTGGAAGGTAGTTGTGCTTTCTGGGTTCGAGTCCCACTGGTGGGTGTTGTCCAAAGATTGTTTATCTTCACTTGTGGTTTATGCAAGTATAGGCTTATAAGCTGGACACGAGTTCTCTCACATTGACAGTGGCTTGACGAAAATTGCAGACTGACCCCTCACTCATCTGGTGCCTTCGGGAGGTAGAGATGTTTGAGATATATATATCTCGAACTATCTACTTCTTTTGTAAGGTCTGATGGCGTAGTGGGTTAAAGCATACTAGTTATGCCAGCTACTGGAAGGTAGTTGTGCTTTCTGGGTTCGAGTCCCACTGGTGGGTGTTGTCCAAAGATTATATATACATATATATATATATATATATATATATATATATATATATATATATATATATATATATATATATAATACATATATAAATAAATAATAAGAGGACATACATATATAAATACATAATAAATGGAGAGAGAGAGAGAGAGAGAGAGAGAGAGAGAGAGAGAGAGAGAGAGAGAGAGAGAGAGAGAGAGAGCGCCAAGCTGTTTAGTGTTAGCATAAGTAAAATTCTGTTTAGTGTTTTCAGGTTACAGTTGTGTGTGTAAACTAAAGTCTTTGAAAATGTAATAAGTTATTACGAAACGCGTTCAAGCGTCGCGTCAGACTAGAAATAAAAACGAATTTTGGAGAATTGATTTTTCAATTACCATCGACAGTAAAAAGAAACATAAGAAATATTGAGGAAATTCGTGTTAGAATTATTAATCTTACTTTTTCGGTCATATTTAACACACACACACACACACACACACACACACACACACACACACACACACACACATATATATATATTGTGACGGGAAAGTGTTGGAGTGTTGATGTTCGGCAGTCCTCCAATGGCAGGTGTCAATGCCTGGTCACACTTACAAAAAAAAGAAAGATAGACTGATTGCCTGTTGTCTGTGGTAAGTGAGAGGGAGGAACACGCAAAACACAAAGTATGAACAATGAAACTTTAATATATTTACTTTAAACATAAATGAAAATAAAGACAAATCTCGGGGGAATGAAAAGTACAATTAAATAATAAAGATAAATGCAAAGACAATGTGAGACACAATATTACAAAAGTGAAATGTTAAAATGGTGCTGAGAATATCGGCTATGGCTGAAACCTCCCTTCGTATACGAGCCAATGAGCTAGTATGCCAGAGAGAGATGTCAACTCTAAGAGCACAAAGAATATTCTGAAGTTGATAGCTGGTCAGGCTCAGACATCGACTCAGGTAGAGGGCGCTGAGGTGTGGTGTGCAGGTGTGCGGTCGGCGAGTCACCAATCAGGAGCAGGCAAGCTGGTGAAGGGTAGTTAGCTGGTTTGATGACGAGCCGGCGTGTGGAGTGGGGAGGATCTTGGGTATGTTTTCCCTCCTAGTCAAAACGTTTTGTGCTACTGGTGACGTATCTTGAATGTAGCATCTTATACTTGTATATTTGGCGTAACTTGAAGTAGGGAAGAGCAGGCTATATATATATATATATATATAATATATATATATATATATATATATATATATATATATATATATATATATATATATTATATATATATATATATATATATATTATATATATATATATATATATATA
>NC_091192.1:560000-565000 GCF_040958095.1 Procambarus clarkii
ATGAATGAAAATTCTTTTGAGGCAATAGAGGGACTTGAACTAGAGACCTGGTGATTCCCAGACGCCTGTCTTAACTGACTCGGCCACGGTGGTACAAAAGTTGACCAACCCAGATCTCTACTGAGTCCTCTGGGAAGTTCTGGAGGTCCTAAATTGGGGATTAACCAGGTTTTTACAACCAACCCGACCACACTACAGTAATGGCATTCAACCTGGTGGAGCCGAACAACGAACTCCCACTCTTACGGCCTCGTGGGGCGTACACACACACACACACACACACACACACACACACACACACACACACACACACACACACACACACACACATACGAAAATGACATCGCAAGCAAGGCAAAGACTCAGCCTAAATTGTTGCATAGCCACATTAGGAGAAAAACAACAGTAAAGGAACAGGTTATGAGATTAAGGATAGGGGCGGAAGGATTCACTACAAATGACAAGGAAGTGTGTGAGGAATTGAATAAGAAATTCCAGGAGGACTTCACCTTAGAACAAGGAGAAATTCCAGAGGTAAGTGAGGGAATAGCTAACCAGGAACCACTGGAAGAGTTTGAGATTACCAGTGGGGAAGTAAGGAAGTGTTTACTAGAGTTGGACGTGACGAAGGCTATAGGCCCAGATGGAATCTCCCCTTGGGTTCTAAAGGAAGGAGCAAGAGAACTGAGCCTACCACTCTCCATAGTGTATAACAAATCACTGGCAACAGGAGAACTGCCAGATATTTGGAAAGCAGCTAACGTAGTCCCGATATACAAGAAAGGGGATAGACAGGAGGCACTGAACTACAGGCCAGTGTCCCTAACCTGCATACCATGCAAGCTGATGGAGAAGATTGTGCGAAAAAAACTAGTGGAGCATCTGGAGCGAAGGAACTTTGTAACACAGCATCAACATGGGTTCAGGGATGGCAGGTCCTGCCTCACAGGGTTACTTGAATTCTACGACCAGGCAAGAAAGAGAAGGGTGGGCAGACTGCATATTTTTGGATTGTCAGAAAGCCTTTGATACAGTGCCACACAAAAGGCTAGTGCGAAAGTTGGAGATGCAGGCTGGAGTGAGAGGGAAAGTACTCCGGTGGATAGAGGAATACCTAAGCAACAGGAGACAACGAGTCTGTGTGAGGGGTGAGGTCTCAGATTGGCGAGACGTCACAAGTGGAGTCCCGCAGGGGTCAGTCCTTGGACCTATACTGTTTCTGGTATATGTAAATGATCTCCCAGAGGGTATAGATTCGTTCCTCTCAATGTTTGCCGACGATGCAAAAATTATGAGGAGGATTGAAACAGAGGATGATAGTAGGAGGCTACAAGATGACCTGGATAGACTGAGTGAATGGTCCAACAAATGGCTGTTGAAGTTCAACCCGAGTAAATGCAAAGTAATGAAACTAGGCAGTGGAAACAGGAGGCCAGGCACAGGATACAGAATAGGAGATGAAGTACTTAATGAAACAGACAGAGAGAAAGATCTAGGAGTTGATATCACACCAAACCTGTCTCCTGAAGCCCACATAAAGAGAATAACGTCTGCGGCATATGCGAGGCTGGCTAACATCAGAACGGCGTTCAGGAACCTGTGTAAGGAATCATTCAGAATCTTGTACACCACATATGTAAGACCAATCCTGGAGTATGCGGCCCCAGCATGGAGCCCTACCTTGTCAAGCACAAGACGAAGCTGGAAAAAGTCCAAAGGTATGCTACTAGACTAGTCCCAGAACTAAGAGGCATGAGTTATGAGGAAAGGCTACGGGAAATGCACCTCACGACACTGGAAGACAGAAGAGTAAGGGGGGACATGATCACAACCTACAAAATCCTCGGGAATCGACCGGGTAAACAAGGATGAACTATTCAACACTGGTGGGACGCGAACAAGGGGACACAGGTGGAAGCTGAGTACCCAAATGAGCCACAGAGACGTTAGAAAGAACTTTTTCAGTGTCAGAGTAGTTAGTAAATGGAATGCATTAGGAAGTGATGTGGTGGAGGCTGACTCCATACACAGTTTCAAATGTAGATATGATAGAGCCCAATAGGCTCAGGAATCTGTACACCAGTTGATTGACGGTTGAGAGGCAGGAACAAAGAGCCAGAGCTCAACCCCTGCAAGCACAATTAGGTGAGTACACACACACACACACACTCCCATCCCGGTCCCTCCCTGCTTCCCTGCTTCAGGGGAAGCAATAGGATCTGAGAAAGGACAGAAGAGAGTCAGTTTCAGGGTGATGTACTCGAACGCAGATGGGATCACAAGCAAGGCAAGTGAACTACGGGAAAGAACACAAGAAGTGAACCCAGATGTAATCAGACTCGCAGAAACAAAACTCTCAGGCATCATAACGAATTCGGTGTTTTCCCAGGACTACACTGTAATAAGGAAAGAGAGAGGGAAGGATGGGGAGGTGGAGTGGCCCTACTCATGAGAAAGGAATGGAGTTTCAAGGATATGGTCATCCCGGGCTGCGAGGGATTCTGCAGAGACTACATAACAGGCACCATGACAATGGGAGAGCCAAAAGTAGTAGTAGCAGTGATATATAACCCTCTACCAAATAACAGAAGACCAAGGCAAGATGGTCTTGCCTTGGTCAAGGCAAGACCAAAACAAACCTAGACAAGAAATAAAACAACAACATGGCAGTTAACACTGTAATTGAGAGGGCAGCCTCTGCTGCCTGTAGAAATAGATCCCATCTGCTCATCATGGGGGACTTCAATCATGGAAGGATAGACTGGGAGAACAAGGAACTGCATGGAGCAGAGGATACATGGAGAGCTAAACTAATGGAGGTGGCGACAAGAAACTTTCTAAGCCAACATTGCAGGGAACCCACTAGGATGAGAGGAAATGATGAACCAGTGAGACTTGACCTGGTCTTCACTCTGAACGACTCAGACATAAGGGAAATCGGCTTTGAGGCCCCAGTAGGAATGAGCGACCACAGTGTACTGGCGTTTGAGTATCTGGTTGAGGAAGGATTATTGAACTCGAGGAGGGGTACTAAAAACAAAAGGCTGGCATTCCGAAAGGGAAACTATGAGGAGATAAGAAAATTCCCAACAGATATAACATGGGAAACAGAACGCAGGGGAAAGATGGCTCAAGATGGATTTCATCACGCAGAACTGCAAGGAGGCAGCAAACAAGTTTGCCCCAGTTCAAGAGGAAAACATTGATATGAAGATGAGAAACCCATGGTTCAATCAGAGATGTAGGCTAGCTAAGCAGCAAAGTAAAAGGGCATGGAGAAACTATAGGAATAACAGGACACTTGAGAGCAGAGAAAGATACCAGTGTCAGGAATAAATATGTCAGGATGAGAAGAGAGGCAGAAAAACAATACGAAAATGACATCGCAAGCAAGGCAAAGACTCAACCTAAATTGCTGCACAGTCACATCAGGAGAACAACAACAGTAAAGGAATAGATAATGAAAATAAGGATAGGGACAGAAGGATTCACTACAAACGACAAGTGTGAGGAACTGAATAAGAAATTCCAGGAGGTCTTCACCTTAGAGCAAGGAGAAATTCCAGGGATAAGAGAGAGAATAGTTAACCAGGAACCACTGGAAGAGTTTAAGATTACCAATGGGGAAGTAACGAAGTGTTTACAAGAGTTGGATGTGACAAAGGCTTTAGGCCCAGATGGAATCTCCCCTTGGATCCTAAAGGAAAGAGCAGAAGCACTGTGCCTGCCACTCTCCATAGTGTATAACAAATCCCTGGCAACAGGGGGAACTGTCAGAAATTTGTAAAGCAGCTAATGTAGTTCCGATATACAAGAAAAGGGATCGACAGGAGGCACTGAACTACAGCCTAGCGTCCCTAACCTGCATACCATGCAAGCTGATGGAGAAGATTGTGCGAAGAAAACTAGTGGAACATCTGGAGTGAATGAACTTTGTAACCCAGCATCGACATGGGTTCAGGGATGGCAGGTCCTGCCTCACAGGGCTAATTGACTTCTATGGCCAGGCAACAAAAATCAGTCAAGAAAGAGAAGGGTGGGCAGACTGCATATTTTTTTGATTGTCAGAAAGCCTTTGATTCTGTACCACACAAGAGGCTAGTGAAAAAGCTGGAGATGCAGGCTGGAGTGAAAGGGAAGGTACTCCATTGGATAAGGGAGTACCTAAGCAACAGAAAACATCGAGTTACTGTGAGGGGTGAGGTCTCAGATTGGCGTGACGTCACAAGTGGAGTCCCGTAGGGGTCAGTCCTTGGACCTATACTGTTTCTGATATATGTAAATGATCTCCCAGAGGGCATAGAATCGTTTCTCTCAATGTTTGCTGATAATGCAAAAATTATGAGGCGGATTGAAACAGAGGATGATAGTAGGAGGCTACAGGACGACCTAGACAGACTGAATGAATGGTCCAACAAATGGCAGCTAAAGTTTAACCCGAGTAAATGCAAAGTAACGAAACTAGGCGGTGGAAACAGGAGGCCAGACACAGGATACAGAATAGAAGATGAAGGACTTAATGAAACGGAAAGAGAGAAAGATCTAGGAGTTGATATCACACCAAGCCTGTCTCCTGAAGCCCACATCAAAAAAAAATTACGTCTTTGGCATATGCGAGGCTGGCTAACATCAGACCAGCCTTCAGGAACCTGTGTAAGGAATCATTCAGAACCTGAATGTACACCACATACGTAAGACCAATCCTGAAGTATGCGGCCCCAGCATGGAGCCCGTACCTTGTTAAGCATAAAACGAAGCTGGAAAAAGTTCAGAGGTATCCCACTAGACTAGTCCCAGAACTAAGAGGCATGAGTTACGAGGAAAGGCTGCGGGACCTGCGGGACCACCTTACGACACTGGAAGACAGAAGAGTGAGGGGGAGACATGATCACTACCTACAAAGTCCTCAGGGAAATTGAGAGGGTAGACAAGGATAAACTATTCAACACTTGTGGTACGCGAACAAGTGGACACGGGTGGAAACTGAGTGCCCAAATGAG